>NC_056734.1:778199750-778499750 GCF_019279795.1 Protopterus annectens
CACTAAAAATTAAAAGCACTACACCCTCACTCCCCACTGGCCCTGGTTTTCAATTATTAAGGAATTCCCAATATTATTCTAGCATGTCCAAAGGTCAGTTGTCAATCTCCTCTCTGGTCCAGCTGGTGAATCTGGGAATCTTGAGGCAATGTTACAACTGCCTCATGTACACAGACAACCCTCTCCTCCTCCCAACAAATTCCAACACATGTGAGAGATGCAACCATATAGCCAAACTGGAGGCTAAGCTCTCTCAACTCAGTACTGGCATAACCAGTCAGGAGGAGAAGGAAACCACACTCACTACAATTCCAGTCTCACATAGACCTACCACGACAGCAAACCAAACCCATAATCACACAAAAACATACTCGGAGGCTCTAAATAAAGATCTGCCGAAGCAGCAGAGACCTCCAAAGCAGACACCCAAGCAGCCGCTACCCCAAAACAAAACACGTGCAACACATATCTCACAAAGCCAGTGTGCCAAACAGTCACAGCCCTTAAGACTAAACAACACACCTGATAACTTGTAATAGGTGACTCTGTCGTCAGGCACACTGACGTCCCACTCACCAGGCTGAACAAGGAGAGGGTCATGGTGAGCAGCCTGTCGGGCGCTAGGATCCGCCACATAACACAAGCACTCAGGTCACTCCAAGGCAAGTACAAATATGACTCAGTCATTGTCCATGCTGGTGTGAATGACCTGAGACGTACCTCCCTGGACTACATGAAAAGAGACATAAAGGAGCTCTCTGAGCATGTAGCCCAGGCCGGTATGACCCTGACCTTGAGTAGCATCTTACCCTCACCAAGAATGATGCCACAATATGAAGACAAGATGATCAATTTCAACAATTGGCTTAAGTACTGGTGTCATTCAAAGGGATCCAATGCCTGTCAGCTTGGGATGATATGCTCGACAAGCCACGATGCTTCGCTAGGGATGGCTTGCACCTGTCACCCCTGGGCTTTCGGACATTGGCAAAGGCTCTTGCTACCCCCATAGTGCCTTTTTTAGGCAAGGCTCAAAAGACAAACCCACCTCCATAGGTATCACAAGGGATAAGAAACTAAGAGTAATGCTACTCAACGCCAGAAGTCTAAACCTCAAGATGCACTTTTCGAAACTCTCCTTAGCATGGAGAACATCGATATCTGTACAGTAACAGAAACCTGGATCAGGGCTCCCGAGAGCACCGCAGCACTACCAGGTTATACCTCATACCATGCTTTTCAGCCCCAAAACTTGGACCGAACCACAAAAGGAGGGGGAGTATCGATATTCATCAAAGATACCCATACCTCCAGGTTGGTGGCAAAGCACGAAGCATCAGAGACTATCCATGTGCAACTAACAGTGGGTAAAACTGCCTTCCAGTTTATAGCCTGCTACAGACCACCCTCCCAAACCCAGGAACCCCACTCGGCCTTCCTGAGAACACTGGAAAATATGAAGGTCTCTCCAAACACCATTATATTGGGCGACTTCAACTACCCAAACATAGACTGGGAGCATTACTCTAGCTCCAACACCCTAGCCCAAAGGTTCCTAGAATTTATAAACTCAAATGCTATGGAACAACTTGTTACCACTCCCACAAGAGGGGAAAACATACTGGACCTGATCATCACCAACATGGGGACTCTATGCTCCAGACCACAAGTGTATCCCTCACTGGTAAGATCAGACCATAAACTAAGCTTACTGGATATTCACATCCCGACCCCACCCCCTGCCCAGAAAACCACAGTGAAAAACTTCTCTAAAGCAAATTTCACACTCCTCAAAACTGAGGTGGAATCCTTCAAAGCCCCCAGGCCTGTGGAAAATATGGCCCAGACCGCAGAATCCTTTATAAACGCATTCTATGAACACCTTCAGGAATGCATGGATCATGCGATCCCAAATAAAACCAAGACCCAATCCTCCAAAGGCAGACGTCCTGTCTGGTGGACCCCAGCCATAAACAAACTATACAATAGAAGGAGGAAGCTACTAAATGATAGAGCAAAATCCCAAAAGGGAAGGCATCACTGATCAGTATTAGCAAAAACTACGGGCACACATAAAATTGTCTAAGGCCAGCTTGAGAGAAAAATTGCACAGGACACTAAGGATAATCACAAGGCTTTCTTTAGTTATGTTAGGAACCTGGGTGGTAATTCCCAGATATGCTCAGAATTAGTCTAAAATGACAAAAAATACACCGAACCCACAGACATTGCCAACATCCTAGCTGACAGGTTCAGCGCAAACTTCTCCCCTCCCACCAAAGGGCAAATATCTATCCCAGCAGAGTGCTGCCCCCCTGACATCTCAGATGCTCAGGTAAGAGCCGCCCTCTCCAAAGCAAAAAACACAGCATCAAAGGGACCAGATGGTGTCCCGGGCTGCGTCCTACATGAACTCCAAGAAGAGCTAAACCCAAACATAAAACGACTGTTCAATCTCAGCCTTACTACAGGATATGTGCCCAAGGAGTGGCGTACAGCAACAGTGGTCCCTCTCCATAAAGGTGGTGCCTCAACGGATCCTGGAAACTATCGCCCCATAAGCCTGACTAGCTTGGTCTGCAAAGCTATGGAAAGGATCATCATGGACCTCATAAATAAAGATATTGGGGACCTACAAACACTGGATCCTACCCAGTTTGGCTTTGTTAAGGGCAGATCCTGCCTCTTAAACCTGGTTGATTTCTTTGAAACAGTCACCAAGGCCATTGACGAGGGGAAAGTGGTCCACACAGCCTACCTGGACCTCGCAAAAGCCTGAGCTACAATACCCCACTCGGGCATTATAGATAAGCTCACCAGCTTAAATATAAACCCCTATGTCACTAGATGGATTGCAAACTGGCTCAAGGACAGAACTCACATGGTTAGAATTGCTGGAGCCCTGTCAGACTCCAAACCAGTTACAAGTGGTGTCCCACAAGGCTCAGTCCTGGGACCTCTCTTGTTCGGTATATATTTCTCGGAGGTACAGGCCAACACGGAAGGACTGTGGCTGACCAAGTTCGCAGATGACTGCAAACTGGGCGCCATAATCGACTCTCCAGCCGACACAAGCATCCTCCAAAAGGGCCTCATAGAAACAGACATCTGGTGCCAGAGCCATGGCCTCAAGCTAAATGCCAAAAAGTGTATAGTCATCCCCTTTGGCAAAAACAAAGTGCCCACAAATTAACACATAGGTGGTAATCCATTAAGTACAGAAGACCTGGGGACCCAAGTTGA
This sequence comes from Protopterus annectens, assembly GCF_019279795.1. Taxonomy (NCBI): domain Eukaryota; kingdom Metazoa; phylum Chordata; order Ceratodontiformes; family Protopteridae; genus Protopterus; species Protopterus annectens. The sequence continues at coordinate 778,202,994 of NC_056734.1, forward strand.
TAGCAATCTCTCATTTGACAACCACGTGGCCAAAGTGGTTAGAAAAACATTTTATATAGCCCACCTAATCATGAAGGGATTCACATCTAGATCAGGGGAGGTCATCATGCCTCTTTACTCATCCCTCATCAGGCCCATAATTGAGTACAATGCCCCTTTTGGGATGTACCTCACCAGACACCTGCAGCAACTGGAAAGACCCCAAAAGTACCTCACCAAGAGGATCAAAGGGCTCAAACAGATGCCATATGCTGCCCGGTTAAAGAAACTCCAGCTCTACTCAGTGGCATACCGCCTGTTTAGAGGCGATATGTGCCTGACGTATAAAGCCATGTCCAACCCGGAATTAATGGACATGCTGCACCTCAGAAAATCCAAATCCCATCGAGCTCTGGCTCGAGAGACTTGAACCTCAGCACTGAAATAAATAGGACATGCTGGAGGGACAGATTCATAACCCAGAGGCTCCCTTCACTCTGGAATAAAATCCCAGTCCAGGTTAGGCAGAGTCCCTCATTGACTCTCTTCAAGAGGAATCTTGATGAGTGGATGGGAGATCATAGGTTTACCCTGGGAATCACTTCTGTGTCACTGTTAGACAGAGGCACAGTATACTAACCTCGAAAAAGGGCATAGCAAAATAAATTTAAAATGGGTGGCGAAAGCCAAACACATTCTGGCTAGGCTTATAAATGCCCTAGGGCAGATAGCCTAGTATGAACCTATGAACCTATGAAAAGTAATGGATTGGATCCTTGTCCATAATCATGAGGATAGACTCCTGCGGGGCCAGTACCAGGGCAGCCAATACAGAGCGGAAGCCTGGAACCATCTAGCTCATGAACTCACCAGTGCCACAGGTGTCCCTCGGACTGGTGAGCAGGTCAGACACCACCACATAAACTTGAAGAGATGCAAGGAGGGTCAACTGGACCAGTGGATCCAGGAGGCCCATGAGATGGAAAATGCCCCACTACTGAGTAAGTAGCCATGGAATTAAGTATGTAAGAATTGCTATTCTAGTCTATACTATGGATAGGTATGTCTCAATATCACTTCATTTACTTCACAGCTGCAGGTGTGTGTGTTGTGAATCAGTAAGCCTATGCAGATAGGCTGCTAAGGCTGTGCCACCAGGCAGGTTAGTAATTATTCACCTTGTACTGTTATGTAAAATAAATGAGAGAGCCTGAAAAAAGTGTTTTAACACAATAAATAAAGGTATAATAATTCTCTAATAAGTATTCTGCATGCACTGTTATATAAAATAAATGAGAGAGTCTCTAGAAAAGTGTTATAAGTCTTTAATAAATGTCTAATTCTTGGAGTGTGTCTGTGTCATTTTCTTTGATATGTTGTTGTACACTTGCATTATAGAAATAGTACTGTTGTATTAAGTGCTGTTAACACACAGTTGGGTAGGCCCATATAAAGTGGATGAAGGGAGTGCCAGTAGCTTTTAAGCATATTTACAGTCCTCACCTGTTGGTTTATGCCCAGCATGTGCAGGCTAATCTGGCACATGAGTAGCTTGGTATTGTGTTCCCCAGAAATGTCATTGTGCTGGCAGAAATGTAGGGAGCTGTTAACATATAAATGATAATTTCACCTAAACATATCTAGATAAGTATAGGAAAGTAGAGCTGTCAGTGTACCATCTCAGCAGTAGTGTGTATGAGCAACTCACAAAATATGTAGCAGTAACATCTGCATCCAGGACAGCTTGGATGTCAGATACAGCCCATGTATATAAAGATCTAGCAAAACCCATTTCCCAATTTAAGGACAATTGGGTAGTGTAATAATACATGTAGGGGACATATAACTGCAGTTAATAGGAATGTAGTGTAAACTAGAAGGATATATACGTTGTTAATGGAGCTATCATTTTCCACTCTACTGTATGTGCATAAAAAATGCTATTAAACACCTCAATGGGTATGTCTAATCTCAAAACATTTGTTGGGACATATGTCCTACTGGTTTATAAATATCTGCATTTATTTTGATGCATGTGCCCTGTTCAAATACCACAATATTGGTGGCTTGTTGCCATCAATCAAACCTGCATGCTGTTGTAATGTCCACTGTTGTTCTATATATGCATGTGTCGTGCTTGCTGTTCAACTGTTGGAACTCTGGTGTGTTGGGTTAATGGGAATACTTCTGCATGCTGTTATAACTAATTGGGAATGCTGTTGATTGCTACTAACCCATATTTTCATTAAATCCTCCTAAACATAGAACATATGGGAAGGCCGGTTCCAGTGGACCCACCTGTCCCACCTCAGCTGGCGATGGCACCTGGCACCAGCAGGTCCAGTGCCCAGCCTGGGACCTCCTCCTCCATTGGCCCTGTGCCACCTTTGGGTGGAAGCACTGCAAGGGATGGGGCTTATCTCCCCCATGCAAGCATGGGTGGAGGAGGGCCAGCTATCACCCTCTGAACGGTCCGGACTTTGGTGCGTAGGGAGATTGAGCGTTCTGTCGCTGATCCTCTATGCCAGCTTGAGGCACGAGTGGCACGACTCATGGGTGAGGCTGCCCCTCCTACACAGCCCCCAGCACAGCCACTTTCTGGGCTGTGAAGGTGCAGTGGTGACTGCCCATGGGTGGGGATCTCAGTTACACTGTTGCCATCTGTGGGCTCATGGGCTTGCGATTTCCAAACATCCTTCCCTCTCAATGATGTTCACCCACCACGTGTCATATTCCACCCCTGTATGCATCTTGTTTGTCTTGTCTGTTTACCTCCCCAACCTACCTCCCCAAATATACCTACATCCCCTACCCCACATTCCACTCTCACCTGAAAAAAATAAAAAGGGCAATCTGCTCGCAAAAAAAAAAAATGACGCCCCATACATAGCTGCCCATTTTGCACACATGTCTGCTGGACACATAAACTGATATTTAATTGGCAGTACAACATACTTAGTTTTCCTCCCCCCTCTCTCAGGGGTGGAAGGTTTCATATTTCCCTCCAAATTTATTGCATATGCACAGCTGTTGCTGTTAAAGAAATGGGCAGCTATGGACCTTCCCTACACCCGTCCTGCACATCCCAAGCTGTTTTCCCTACTGTCTTTCCCTCTTTGTGCCCCTTTTTTACCACTTTCCTATCTCCCCATTTTCTTTTCTTTCAAAGAAATGAGCGTGGGGGTTAGCCGGAGTAAGCACTATTAAGCAGTAGTTAGTGGGTTTGCGCGAGTGTGCACTTGTGTGTGCTTAGCTAAGCATCGCGCAAACCCACTTACAACTGCTTAAAAGTGCCTTAGTCACTCTGTATGTCACGGCCCTTGTTCTGCTCAGCAGCAAAATAAAACACATCTGTCAGTCTCAAACCCCAGGCACACTAGACTGCATGAAGTACCACTAAGCCACGGTAGACATACAACAAGTTGGTGCTGAAATAAATATATCATGCATCAGAATGAGTGAATGTAAAGAAAAATTAGGAATGCCATAACACAAAACTTGTTCTGTGGAACTTTACCAGCAGTTGCTGTGGAATTGCATTACATGACTGTGATAAGAGATCCAGCCATTCTAGCAGGAAATAATGTTACAGCAGCACTTTACAACCCACGCACAGTATCATAGCATGACAAACAGTGGCATATCTGATTAGGGCACAGGACATACATCCCAACTGTGACTACTTTTCAAGGATGTCCCTGATTTTGAAACATATGTTAGCTGTGTCCCTCTGACTCCCTCTGAAAAGTACTGATGTTAGGCAGAAAGGTGGGGTATTACACTTAATGAATAATGACAATAATAAGAGTTAGACACCACCTGAACTTCAGAAAAGGTGTAGTAATCCATATGCACTGGTTCTCTTGAAGTCTCCACTTACTGACTCTATTATTTTGAAGGTGTACCTCACTTTTACCTACCTTTCCCTGACTCTGTTCAAATATGTACCTGAGTGTATCAGAGGCCTGGCAGAGGCAGAAACACACAGGCATATCAGCTTTACTGCTGTTACACACTGTGCAAATAGCTTTGGAAGGAGTTCCACAAGCATACCCTTATGTAGGAGTACAACACTAAAATACCAACGGATGTAGCCATGTACTGGTAGCAACTGACTGTAACAATGCCATTGTACCAGTGCTGAAAAGACCTGTGCGTTGCACAGACAAAGAATAGCAGGCTACCATCTGGCTACCATCTGGATAGGTCCACAGTTGGGAGCTATGCAGACAGACTACTTGCCTTGATAACTAACAGGTACACAGCAACCCTTTAAGTCCAGCAAGATAACATTCACGCAATAATACATAATGCTCTCTGTATGTCTGCATCCCTACCCAAATGTACAATATACATGTGCGTTCAGGGTCTACCAAGGATGTAGGTAGGCTGGAATTGTCCAGTTTTCATGAGCAGCCTGTGCTAATGTCAACACTAAAAAAGCACAAACTGTTTAGAAGTAAGTACATTAATATTCACAGTATAGCAGTTCACAAACAGTTCATGTGCCAAAAGAATACATCTCAATAACTACTTTTGTATGGCAGTTAATTGTATAAGTAGAAAGGAAACTACATACTCCCATGTATCTTGTGTTAGCATTTGCAGGGGTGAGTACAATTCTACACTCACAAGTGTGTACTGGAAGTGGCAACATTCAGGTCTGAGTACAACATTTAAATCACTGGCTACACCCCTAGCTTCAGATATAAGAACTATACCAACCTTCTGACTCAAACAACGGTGTCCACCGCAAACAAGTATAAGCCCCACTTTGGAAAGCTGAAAGGGCTACGCCTACCTGACTTAGCAATTTATAGCATTGGGTTGCTATGACAGTGAGTACTACAATTACCACACAGCAGGCTGCATGCAATTACCAAATGGTGGCCACCAATTGGTGCAGAGGCCATCACATGCACATGTGCAGATACCTATAAAAGCAGGCTGTACTTGCTGCCCACACACGCAATCACTCCATTGCAGACACTGAGAGAGAGACAGAGAGAGAGAGAGAGAGAGATTTACAGCAAAAGCAAGCAAAAAAAAAAGGAACATGGAAATTAATAATACCAACACATACAAAGGAAAGGTATGTAACAGATATGTATTTACTGGCATGTAGATGTTTTTGACGAGTACTCTATATACTTTGAAACATCCATATGTGGCAGCAGTACGTATCTATGCACAGATGTCCAGCATAACTACTGCCATGGACAAATCAGTCTGTAGCTGTGTGCTGGGGGACATAACTGTGACATATGTAGCTCAGCATTAAATGCCAAACATCTGATCCATGTTATCTGTATTCTGTACAGTAGTGTGGACAATGGCTGTTTGGGTGAGTAGCGCAAACAGCTATATAAACATGGATGTGACAGAGTAACACATGCATGATAGTCATATTAACATTTAGCTTAGCACTGGCAACTGCTGTACCAGGCTAGTATGCTAATCCAGCATTTGTAGCTATATACACACCCTCTAATATTACTGTGTGCTCACATGTAACACCTGTTCATGGTGCAGCAAGGCCCAGCAGGTTAGCCGTGAGGTCCAGGGACTTACAACTGTGTGGACCTTGTGTGTGTATGGCACACACATATGGAGAGATGTATATGTGTCAGATATATTAACATCTGTACATGTGCATAGAGCAAGGGACATACTGCAACTGTATGTGAAGGGTGGACATATATATGTTGTGAAGGTTGTTATGTGCATATTTGTATGTAGTTGTAGTGTGTGGCAAATAAGACAGCATACAGTGCTGGTATATGACATGCGGTGGTTAAACACTGTGGGTGTGATTTGTTAAGTTTGCAATGTTGCAGCCATTGAGGCCTGCTAAAACTACATGGCCTGAGAACACCTTCAATGCATTTCTCTCAAGACTGTGCGATATCATTACATTACTGTATACCTCACATCCTTTGCATAATTGATATTCCCACCATGAAAGGTGGACTGTATATGTGCCTATATGTATATGTACACCAATGGATGTATATATGTATGTATAAATATATATATATATATATATATAGAGAGAGAGAGAGAGAGAGACAGAGTCATATATAGTGAGACAGATGCCTGGTGTCAAAGCCATGGCCTCAGGCTCAATGCCGAAAATTGCATTGTCATCCCTTTTGGTAAAAACTCGGTACCCATAAACTATCACATAGGTGGTAGTCTACTTAACACCAAAAGTGTGATAAGAGACCTTGGGACACAGGTGGACAGTATTCTCCCCTTTGATGATCACAGTGCCACACTAGTCAAGAAACCCTTCTATGTGGCACACCTCATCACAAAAGGCTTCTCATCCAGGGAAAAAGAGGTCATTGTTCCCCTCTACTCATCACTCATAAGACCCATTATAGAGTACAACGCCCCTTTTGGTATGTACCTCACAAGACATCTACAACAACTGGAAAGGCCACAGACATACCTCACAAAGAGGATTACCGGTCTCAAACAGATGCCCTATGCAGACCGTCTCACAAAATGCCAGCTTTACTCTGTCACATATCACCCACCTAGGTGATCTCTGCCTAACATACAAAGCTATGTCAAACCCAGAGCTGTTGGACATGCTCCACATAAAGAAAACCCAATCCCTCTGAGCTGCACGCTCTAGGGACCTAAACCTTGTCACCACAATAAACAGAACATGCTGGAGGGATAGATTCCTATCTCAGAGACTTCCCATACTCTGGAACAAACTACCTATCTATAGCAAACCAAGCTCCTCAGTAGCACTCTTCAGAAATTATCTTGATGATTGGATGGGAGATAGGTAATACACCCCGGGGATCACCTCTGTGGCTCTGCTTGACAGGGGCACAGGAAATTAATTTTCTTGTTTGGCAAATGCCAGGGTACCATTTGGCTAGGCTTATATAGGCCCTAGGGCCAATAGCATAGTACCTACCTATGAACATATACACACCCACATTTACTTGTTGCAATACATGCTATGTGAGGTTGACTGAGTGTGATGGCCAATGTGTTGGTGAATGTGTCAAAGTTGTGTTTATGTGGGATAGTCTAGTGGGGAACTGTTTCTGACATGGTATTTTGTGTCCTAGCTTTGATCCCAGCAAAAGATGTGTATGCTATTGCTAGGCAGAAAAAGCAGTATGGCATACGGTCTGATGTAGTCCCTTGGTGTTGACTGGGGTGTGTCACTGGAGGCTAAAGCAGTACATGTATGCCTAATGATTGGTACTGCTGGTGAATCCAACTCCTGTATGAACAGTAGTACTACCTGAAGCTGTAGGCCTAAACAGCACAGTAAGGTGTATGTCCACATTGCTTGGAACCACTGTTTTGTGTGTTCCCTGTAGTCCTCACAGATTACATACCTCAGGCTTAAGGTTTTGTAAGTACTGACACACAGTACTGCATGGTACACATGTAAAGCTCATCTGGGTTGCCATACCTTTGTGTCTTGTAATTATGTCTGATGTGTCTGTGGGTATGCCTGTAACATGCCGTCTGTCATATGTGTGTTACAGGATATAAGTGCGTATCTAGCAACATGTATAGTGCAGTACAGCAGTATGCCACCCATATTCACAAATGTGCACATATATTAGGCAGGGGTTTTCCATCAACAAGTAGTGTGGTATAATGGTAATACTGTAACTGGACTACACAATTATTGTGATGGAGGACATATTACATTATGCATTAGCTTGATCTATACCTTCTGTGGCTAGGTGGTGCATTGCTTTGCATACAGTGTGCCTTGTACTCTTGTATAGTCTTACACAGTGATTTCACTTTGTTGTTGTGCAGAACATGGTGTAATATACAGAGTGTGCCAGGCACTGTCAGGCAGTTGTGGGGCGAGTACTGATATGTGGTATTGAAAGTGTGTATCCTCTGACAGCTAATAGGTTGCTATATATGGCAGTTCAGTGATATCTGTACTGTATAATGTTAAGTGTGCCATATGACTTGCTCAGACATATTGTTTCATTGTCTTCCAGGGATCATGGCCCACTGTCGCAACCCGAGCTATAGTAGTGCTCAGGACGACATCATTACAAGCAGTCTGATCCAGCACTACAGAGTGCTATTCTCAAGAACCAGCCAGGACCAGCATGAGCAGACTGCACTGTGGCAAGATGTTGTCCGTAGGGTAAATGACATAGGCATGCATAACCGGACATATGAGCAGGTATGCCATCACTGCAGTGATTTTCTTAGACATGTCTGGCAGCATGTGTCTGATGTCCATAGACAACAGCTTGCTACAGGTGGTGGGGTTACAATCCACCCCCCCCCTCACCAGAATGGAGCAGCTGCTCCTGAGCCTGGGGGCTCCTGGCCAACACCAACAGCAGCAGACATGTATCGTCATGGAGGTTGGAGCCACAAAGCAAGTTCACACGGAGCGTGCAGGTAACATGGCATATCTGTAGACTACTGTTACCTCTATTGGTAGATCATGCATATGTGAGCTGTGTACTGTGTAGTTAGAAGATGTGGAGCCTGGTGTTGTGCAATACTGATAATTTGGAACATAATCTGTAGGCCTGTGAATTTAAACAGTTGTACAACTGTAAGATTGCAAACCAACAGTAGCAATGCCACAGTTGTTGCCACTGACAAACTGTTTCATATCCTTGTATGTCCCTCTGGTGTAACAGCAAGGCAGCAGACCCATGCTGGTGAGTGTGTTCTACATTTATTGTTGCAAATAAGATGTGCACATCATAGGTAAGGTGTAGGCCATGTGCACATGTAACACACCTACGCATAATGCATGCTGTGCATGTTTGCTGTGAAAAGCCATGTGTAAAGCCATGTATACTGTTAGTAGCAAGGACTGTCTACACTCACACTGCATGCTGTTGAGCAACACACGTCCTGCATGCTGACATGTGTGATATGACTGTTTGGCTTGTAATACTGTACCCCACCATCAACTGCTATTGAGTATGTTCTGGATTGCTGGTGGTGGGGTGTGTGTGTGTGTGTGTGTGTGTGTGTGTGTGTGTGTGTGTGTGTGTGTGTGTGTGTGTGTGTGTGTCTGCTTTAGTGAGGAGTGTATTTGTGTGCGTGTGTGCATGTGTTCATGTGTTCATGTGTGCATGTGTGCATGTGTGCATGTGTTCATGTGTGCATGTGTGCATGTGTTCATGTGTTCATGTGTTGTGACATCATGTACAGGTCATAAAGTGTGTTTCCTGTCTCCCTCTCACAGGTGCTGAGGTTGGGCTGGTTCACTGCGGCAGGGAACCTGATGTCACTGACACAAATAGTGATAATGAGGATAGGAGTGTTGAGGCACAGGCATGTTTGCCAGGGTCTGTTGTTGCGCCACCAATCGACAGTACACACTTGTCCACCCCATCCATGTACACAGTCATACTGCCAATACATCCATCATCACCAATGCCCTTAGCTGAGGGACAGTGTACAGTCAGGAATGGCCAGGACAGTGTGGTATCTATGGCACATGCATCCGGACACAGCAGCCATAGCCAGATGTCTAGAACAGTACCAAATAGGCAGATGTCCAGGGGTTCTTGTCGGAGCACTGCTGGTCATCATGCCTCTGGCAGACGTGCCACAGGTCTTACAACCTCACGCATGTTCCAGGCTGTCATGGAGGCACAGGCACATATGGAATGGTACACCAGACAGGGACTAAGGGCACAGAGGGCACATAACATCAATGTAATTGACAATATCCATGTCCTAGCAGGTGCCATCCATAATTACACTGAGGTCACTGATAGACATTAGGGTGAGACATTAGCTGTCCTCCGCAATGTCATGTCCATGTGTCAGGACAGTGCGGGATGGTTGAGACGTTGATGTGGACGTATGCCAGCAACATCAGCAGCTGGCAGTCTCTGTGAACGTCCATCAAGTCACAGCCGCTCCCATAGTGCCAGTACCAGCCCCAGCAATGTTGGGGGTGGGCTGTCCATAGACCGTCCTAGAAGACCACGTGTACATGGCTCTGGCCAGTCCCAGCAGGGACCTGGATCCAGTGTTCATATGTCTACATCTGAGGATAGTACCCAGTCTGGCTTAGTACCTGATACTGTCTGTAGCACCCCTGCCTGGAACAGGTACCGTATCCGTTGCCAGAGATGGTGATCTTAAAAGCCTGGCAGGTACAGTCTGTGGCTGTCCCACAAATCCCCATATATGGCAGCCACATGGTAGAACTGTGTGCATGCAGACACACACACATAAACCAGACACCTAGGGCTAACACATACCCGCACACATTACATCTACATTGGCCCATAGCAGTACTCTTGGCCCTCACACACACACACACACACACACACACACACACACACACACACACACACACACACACACACACACACACATATCGATTGTATGGCTCAATGTAGGCCTCTGGCAAACCAACAACCCACCCTGTGCATATGATGAAACCTGTGCCACCTCCTGTCATCTGTAACATTAATGCAGGAACAGGCTAACATGGTGCTGATGCACAGGGTGACTTTATAGCAGTATAGCAATGTTAGCATGTTGTCAGCAGTAAAGTGTAATGATATCCTTGAAGGTGTAGCTGAGCAGGCATGATGCATTAAAGCTATGATTGACAATGTAGTATTGTTTACACCAGTGTTAATTCCAATAATGTGTTGTCCGCCCACGTGCCACTTGGCTGATGTGTGTAGTATTGGCAGCATGTGTTAGAGAGTGGACAGTACATGTGGGATACCTGTTGTCAAACCCATGCTGTAAAGCTATAAGCCAACTAAAGCATAGTCATCCACTTTTACAACACATAGTATCCCCACAGTACCCACATAGGTAGTAGCCCCCAACATGTTGAACAGGTACCAATGTTTACATACAGCCAAGTGTTACATCATCTCTCCTTTGGTAATCACATTTCCAAAGGTATTTTGAAATCCCTCGGTGGATCATATAAGAAATAAGGGGTCTGATGCATATCCACAAAGGTTGTTGTACACCTTAAATGAATAGCTATCATTGACAGACTTTGCTGTGTTTGAACAGGTCTGAAATATACCTCAGCCATACATCCTCACTCACACTATTCAATAGAAACCGTAATGAGTGTGTGTGACACGGATGACCTAGGCCAGGGATCACTGCAGTGCCTGGGCTTGTTACAAGCATACAGATGTGACCTAAGGTCTGGAAAGTGGTAGCACACTCTGGCAAAGATAACAGATGGAGAAAGCAGAGTTCCCACCTATGAAATAATTGAGGTCACATGTACATATATGTATTTGCCACACAGCTACCTGATGTGCAATGCACATACTGTTGTCATTGTGATATGTCATACAGTAGTAAAAGCAAAACCCACAACACATTGACCAACAGTGTCACACACATAGAGCACACACACACACTCACGAAGTGCAGGATTCAAACCCCTCTACTTTATGATACTAGAGTAGTAGACATTAACACAACATGCTAGACACATTACTGGGAGCTCTTTTTTCCATAGGTATATTTGTAGGATGGTGACATCATCAGACTTGACAAAGATGAGTATACCACTTTTAAGGTGTTTCAGTAGTCTTCAAAAAGGTTGCTCCTCTCCAAGGAGACACACACACACTCATTCAGTTGTCAAGTGCAGGATTCAAGCCCCTACCCAACTACTTTATGATGCTAGAGGAGTGCACATTAACACGACACGCTATACACATTACTGGGAATTTGTTTTTCCACAGGTATATTTGTAGGATGGTGACATCATCAGACGTGACAAAGATAAGTATACTACTTTTAAGGTGTTGCAGTAGTCTCCAAAAAGGTTGCTCCTCTCCAAGGAAATACACACACACACACAGTTGTCAAATGCAGGATTCAAACCCATATCTAACTACCTTATAATACTAGAGGAACATGCATTAACACGACACACTATACACATTACTGGGAGCTCTGTTTTCCACGGGTATATTTGTAGGATGGTGACATCATCAGACTAGACAAAGTGGGTTACATTAGGTGACATTAGGTGGGCTACATAGAAGGAATTTCTAAACACTCTGGCAATGTGATCATCAAAGGAGAGTTTACTATCTACCTGGGTCCACAGGGCCATAATTACATTCTCCGTACATACTGGATTACCACCTATGTGGTAATTTGTGTGCACTTTGTTTTATCCAAAGGGGATGACTATGCATTCTTTGGCATTCTGCTTGAGGGCATTGTTTTGACACCAGGTATCTGTCTCAGTAAGACCCTTCTGGAGGATGTCTGTGTCAGCCATGGAGTTGATTATGGACCACAGTTAGCAGTCATCTGCAAACTTGTTCAGTCATATTCCTCCCGTGCTTGCCTGTACCTCTGAGCAGTATCTACTGAACAGGTGGGGTCCCAGGACCAAGACCTGTGGGATACCATTTGTGACTGGTTTAGAGTCGGACATGGCACCCGCAACTCTGAACATGTGTGTTTGATCTGTGAGCCAGTTGGCCACCCATCCTGTGACATAGCTGTTAATGTTCAAGCTGGTAAGCTTGTTCATGATGCCAGAGTGGGGAATGGTGTCAAAAGGCCTTAGTGAGGTCCAGGTGGGCTGTGTGGACTATGTTTACCTCCATCTATGTCCTTGGTAACTGTTTCAAAGAAGTCAACTAGGTTTAGGAGGCAGGATCTGCCTTTAACAAAGCCAAGTTGGTTAGAGTCCAGTGTCTGTAGGTTCCCAATGTCTCTGTTTATGGGTTCCATGATAATTTGCTCCATAGCTTTGCAGACCAGGCTGAGTAGACCTATAGGGCAATAGTTTCCAGGTTCTGTTGTGGCACCCCCTTTGTGGAGCTGGATGACTGTTGCTGTATGCCACTCTTTGGGTACATAGCCTGTTGTAAGGTTGAGTCTGGACAGTGAATGTAGGTGAGGGTGTAGTTCCTTTTGGGGCTGGTGTAAGACGCAGCCTGGGACACCATCCAGTCCCATTGATGCTGTGTTCTTAGCTTTGGAGAGGGCTGTTTTTACCTGGATGTCTATGAAGTCTGGGGCTCTGCATTCTTCTGGGATGGACACAGGCCCTTTTGGGGGTGATGGGGGGGGGGTTTGCACTGAACTTTTCCGCCAGGATGTGGGCAATGTCAGTTGGTTCAGTGTATTTTTTGCCATTTTGCAGTAGCTGACAGCATATTTGAGAGTTGCCACCTAAATGTTTGGTATAGCTAATGAAGGCTTTGTGGTTGTTATTCTTACATTCCTTGGCAATTTGTCTTTAGAAACTGGCCTTGAATTATTTTATGAGCGATCATTGTTTCTTCCCAATAATGATTAGTGATGCCTTTCCTTTTGTGAAGTTTGCCCTATCATGTGTTCATTTACTCCTTCTGTTGTATAGCTTATTTATGGGCAATGACCACCAGATTGGTTTCTTATTTTTGGAGGAGTGTGTCTTGGTTTTATTTGGGATGTCTTGATCCATGCATCCCTGTAGATGCTCATAGAATGCACTTGTAAATGATTCAGCAGATTGTATAGCATTATCCTATACCAAGGGGGCATTGGAACTTTCCACTTTGGTCTTGGGAAGTGTGCAGTTTGCTTTTGAAAATGTCTTCACAGTGGTGAATATAATGGTGTTTGGTAGGACCTTTATATTTTCCACTGTTTTCAGGAATACTGGGTGAGGTTCCTGAGACAAGGTAGGTGATCTGTAGCAGGCTACAATCTGATAAGCAGCTTTGCTCAATGTTAGTTGCACTTGCATGGTCTCCAAGGCCTCATGCTGTGCCACTAACCTGAAGGTGTGGGTATCCATAAGGTAAATGGATACACCCCTTCCTTTTGTATTTCACTCTCGGTTTTGGGGCCGAAGATCAGAGGGATTGTGAGTGTTTTACATGGAGCATGTCCAACAGCTCTGTGTTTGACATAGCTTTGTATGTTAGGCAGATATCACCTCTGAGTAGACGATATGCGAGAGAGTACAGCTGGAGCATTTTGAGACGGTCTGTGTATGGCATGTATTTCAGGCCACTAATGCTCTTTGTGAGGTATTTCTGCAGGCTTTCCAGTTGTTGTAGATGTCTTGTGAGGTACATAGCAAAAGGGGCGTTGTACTCTATTATGGATCTAATGAGTGATGAGTAGAGGGGAACAATGTCCTCTTCTATTCTGCATGAGACACCTTTTGTGATGAGGTGTGCCACATAGAAGGATTTCCTGACTACTGTGGGGATGTGATTATCACAGGTGTGTCCACTGTCCACCTGTGACCCAAGGTCTCTTGTCACACTTTCAGTGTTAAGTATACTACCGCATATGTTCTAGTTCATGGCTACAGAGTTTTTAACAAAGGGGATGACAACGCACTTTGTGGCATTGAGCTTGAGGCCATGGCTTTGACACCGGCATCTGTCTCAGTGAGGCCCTTTTGTAGGATGTCCACATCTTTAGTATTTACAATTATGGCTCCTAGTTTGCAGTCATCTGGAAACTTCATTAGCCACAGACCTTCCATGTTAAAGTTTACTTCAGGGAAGTAGATACAAAACAGGACAGGATCCAGGACTGAACCCTGTGGCACTGCACTCATCATTGGTCCAAAGTCACAAAGTCATACTTGGAGTCTGCTACTTTCACAGTGTGTGTTCTGTCAGTGAGCCAGTTGGCAACCTATCTTGTGACATAGCAATTTATACCTAGTTTATTGGGTGTATCTATAATTCCAGAGTGGGGGATGGTGTTGAAAGCCACGGCAAGCTCTACATAGGCTGTGAGAACTACCTTACCCTTGTCTACAATTCTGGTGACTGCTTCAATGACATCTATCAGATTTAGGAGACATGATCTGCATTTTGCAATCCCAACATGGTTGTCGTCCAGAGTTTGGAGATTACCAATGTCTTTTTTTATAAGTTGTATGATGATGCATTCCATGGCCTTGCAGAGCAGGCTCATCAGGCTAATGGGGCGCTAGTTGGGGTCTGTGCTGTCTCCACCATTCTGTAGTGGGATAACCATCACTGTGTGCCATTCAGCAGGCACAACACCTGAGGTGAGGCTATGACTGAACATGGTACGTCAGTGTGGTGCCTGTTCGTTCTATTGTTTGTGTAGAACACAGCCTGGGAAGTTATCTGGTCCCATGGATGCTGTGTTCCTGGCTTTGGAGAGTGTTTTTTACCTGTGCAGCCATGATGACAGCAACTTTGCAGTCTTCTGTTATAGAGATGTGCTCTTTCATGGGTGAGAGAGGGGTAAAGTTAGCACTGATTCTATCTGCCAGGATGTTGGCAATATCAGTTGGGTCTGTATATTTTGTGCCATTGAACTGTAATTCAGAGCAAATCTGAGTGTTGCCATGACATGGACGTGTCTGTTGGGCAGAGATCTCCCGAGTAAACAGTATGCAACAGAGTACAGATTGAGTTAAATTCAGTCTTGTTGCATGGGGCAACTGTTTGAGGCCAGTAATCCTCTTGTTGAGGTACTTCAGTGGTCTTTCCAGCTGCTGAAGGTGCCTAGTCAGATTCATCACAAGTGTGTTGTGGTACTCTCTGACGGGTCTGATGACTGATGAGTAGAGGGAACCTCCTGTGACCTACATGCAAAGACCTTGGCAGTTTGTGGGAACACATAGCATGATTTTCTGACCACTTTGTGAATGTGTTTCTGGAAGTAGAGATGACTATCCACATGTGTCCATAGATCCCTTATTAGCACCTCCATATTTAGGGTGTTGGCACCTATGGGGTATTTGTATGACTGTAGCTCGAGGCCATAAGTTTGACACCACATCTGTCTGACTGAGACCCTTTCTAAGGATGTCTCTTTTGTCCCAAACATCGATTATGACAACTTTTTTGCAGTCATCCACAAACTTTGCTAAACATAGCCCTCGTGTGTTTGACTGTATTTCTGAGCCATGGGGGACAGCAGTTGTTACCAGCTTGAACAGGAGACCACAGTTCTTACCTTGTGTGATCTATCTGTGCCCCAGTTGGTAATACATCAGATGACATACATATTTATGCACAGGTTGTTGATTTTGAGGATACGACATGTGTCTGGGATGTTGGAAAATGGCTTTTCAAGATCTATGTGGGACGTATGTAGCTCATTTCATTGATGTATGTCCTGGGTGACTGCCTTGAAAACAGTCTAGCAGGTTTGGGAACCATGATCTGCCCCTGACCAAACCAAAATTGGTAAGGTTGGGTGTTTGTAGGCTCCCAATAGCTCTGTTTATGAGTTCCATCATGATGGACTCCATGGCCTTGCAGATCAGGTTTAATAGGCTTATAAGACAATAGTTCCCATGGTCTGTTGTGCACCAACACTTGTGGAGTGTGCCAAACGTTGCTGTAACACATTCAACAGTTTCATATCCTGTACAGAGGGTGAGTCTTAACAGAGTGCTCAGGTGCAGGGTCTGTTTGTTTTGGAGTTCACATATGACACAGCTAGAGAAACCATGTCATCCCATAGATGCCGTCTTTTTAGGTTTGGAAAGTGCTGTTTAACCATTGTATATGTTATTTCTGGGTTTTCTCAATCTCTAGGTATGATAATGGGCCCTTTTGTCAGTGAGAGGGGGGTAAATATGTATGAACCTGTCTGACAAGATGTTGGCAATGTCAGTCATGTACATGTATTCATTTACAGTTTGCACTGACTCAGAACATATGTGAGTTTACATTGATATTTCTGACATAGCGAAAGAAAGCTTCATGGTTCTCTGTGGACTCTTTGACAATATTTTTGCCAGAACATGGATTGGATAATGTTAGGAGTGCTCATTGTTTACTGATGATACTGATCAGAGATTCATTGATCTTCTTTGAATTTTCACTTTCTTTGAACAACTTAAGTACTTGTAGTACATAGTTTGATTATGACAGGAGTCCAATATATTATATGGGTCTGTTTTCATATAACTGTGTGCGCAAGGCAGGATTGGTGAATAGTGACAAGTTTCTGGGGTAAGAACTGCAACTGCCAGATATGTGTGGCCCACTGCTGTACTCAGACATGGCCTAAGTGTGTGAGCATGCTCAGTATGACCTTTCAGTATGTTGTTGACTTACATTTGCTTTGTTTATTTGTGTGTGAGCATGCCCAGTATGACCTTTCAGTATGTTGCTGACTGAAATTTGCTAAATTTGTTTAAGTGTGTGAGCATGCCCAGTATGGACATATATACTATATGGGTGTGAAAAAAGAAAGGTTGGTTTTAACTTCAGGGCTCACCTTTGTGTTATTCATCGACTGGAAGCACGCTGTGCCTGCAGGGCTTCCATGAGTCACTTTGCATAGACTTATCAACATTTCTACATACAGGGGGGGCAGCTATTATTTGTACATTTCTACCTGGGGGGCCACACCTGATTGTTACTGTGGGTGTACATAGGATGAGGGGTTCACCTGACACTTATACACATTTGCTAGGCCTGCACTGCTATGTCAGGTACTCCATTTCAGGCTGCACTGTTGCCTATCATACTGACTTGAGGCATACTACTGTACTGCAGATCTTAGCTTCCAATTTCACGTATATTAGTTTGTGACTTCATAGCCTACCCATCCAACATCACACTGCCTGGCCTGCTGTTATCTGTCTGCATAGGCCTGGGGGGATGTTCAGAGGGCATGATACAGCATTTGTTTGTGTTTGTGTTAGTCTACAATTGTCCTGCTGTGTCTGTGCCAGTGAAATGCTGTCATGGCTTAGTGGTTCAGTACTGTGACTATAATGCACAGTATCCTGAGTTCGAGCCCTGTCACTGCTTTTTATTTTCTTGCTGGGCAGACCTGACTGGTTAAGGAACAGTAAAGCAGGTGTGAGTGTGTTTATCCGACTTTGCTCGACTTTGCCTGACTTTGCCCAACGTTGCGCTAGTTTGCGTGGTGCGCAGCTCTGCTCAATTGTGCTTAAATATGCTAACCAGTGGTAAAATGTGCTTAGCACTGCTTTATATTGCTTAAAATAGGGCAGTCATGCCTCAGGTGGTGCTGCAGGGCTGCCTATGTCGGATGCACATAGTACACTCCCTATACATGTTTGAAAACAGGTAGTGAAAAAAAAGAAAGCCAACACTCAAGACCATGACACAGGCAGTCGTTATTTAATGTCCAACTTCAAGACAGCAAAATAACATAACCGTACACCGACATGGTTGTACCTGTTTCGGTAAATCTTTCATCAGCAACCAAACATGATGTACACAATGAAGGTCTTCATTTTCACTTTTGGTTTAGTTTTCCAGCAGTACACCAGCCGTTCGTGCAGGAGGATGTTTTGGATTTATTGAAAACAGGTAGTGTCAAGTTAGGCATCCCTTTTATTGTATGTGCGAGTCAGAGAGAGGTGTCATTTCCAGGGTTCCTACTGAGTCAGTGTATGTGCTATGCGTTGCCTCTTTGCCAAGGCCAAGGCATACTGGGCACACCTCCTTCTGCCTACTGGGGCAGGCTCAGGTTGTTCCTCCTCCGAGTCACGCTGTGCCTGTGCAGGCCTTGGCAATGGTGGGGGGCTGTTTGGCCCTACCCCATGCTGTTCCTACTGCAGCTGTTTTTGCAGGATCATATTGTGTAGCATGGCACATACCATGACAATTTGGGTACATGTAGTTGGTGAGTACTGCAAGGCTCCACCAGATGTGTCCAGGCACCGGAACCATGACTTGAGCATCCCAAACACACGCTCAATTATGTTTCTTGTTTGTGCATGTGCCTCATTATGGAGTTCTTGTTCGGGTGTGTGTGCATTTCTACCGGGTGTCATCAGCCATGGCTCCAGTGCATATCCAGAATCCTCCACTAGGTGACCGTCAGGGATGTCCCCATTGGCAAATCTCTGGTACAGCTGTATCAGATGCCAGATATGGGAATCATGATAGCTTCCAGGGCAGCCAGCACACACATTCATTATTATGCCCTGGGCATTGCACACAATCTGGCAGTTGATGGAGGTGAAGCCCTTGCGGTTGATGTAGACCCTATCCCACTCACCGGCTGGTGCTTTGATGTGTATGTGTGTGCAGTCTATTGCACCCACTACCTCAGAGTATTCTGCTATTTGGTTGAAAAGATGCATATTGCTGGTCAATGCCTCATGGGAATTGGGGAAATATACATGCTCACCGACATGTGCTGACATGGCATCCAGGAACTGGTGCAGTACCCTGGATGCTGATGCCTGTGAAACCCCCCATCATATCACCAGTTGGTCTCTGGAAGGTAAAAGTAACTAGTATTCATAGTCCAACACATACCTTGGTATCCACTGGGATGGGTTCCCCTCTGTTGGTTCTGTGTGTGAGGCATGGCCGGCACAGCTCAACAATTTGCTGCAGGAGGTCTCTGTCCACTCTATAGTGCTCCACTCTCTCCAGCTCATGTAGCCCTTGGTAGGTTACCCTGGGTCTATACACTCTTCTCCATCTCCTCACTGTGGGTTGCTCAGCAGCATTCGCAATATCACCACCCTCAGCATCTTGCACATGTTGGCTTATGATAGCAATAGCAGCCCCTAACATTTTGTCTGACTTAAGCTTTTTAAGTTTTCGCTCTTTGTATACTGCAGTGTTGCAGAGTTCTTGAGAAAAAAACATGGGGAATGGTGTTTGCAGAGTTTAAAGTGCTGGGCTAAGCTGGGCTAGTCTACTGCCTGTGTAATTGGCTGATTGTGATATATTTCACCTGGCAGCTCTGCTAGTTCTCCTTGGTTAACTACCTACTACTTCTTTTCCTTCCTTTTCCCCTTCTGTTTCCACAAGGGGCAGTGCCGCACAAAAAAGCACAATCACGCGCACACGAGTGCACATGCCCTCGCACACAGGCTTACACAGGCTTAGATGAGTGCACACGCCGCACACAGGCTTACACAAGCTTACAGGTGCGCACACACGTGCACACGGTGTAAGCACTTTTGCAAGAAATTTCAGATATATCCACGGCATACACCTTCGGTTTCTGGGTTTCAGCTAGGGCAACTGTAAACACACCTCTAGCAATCCTGAGCAACTCATGGAAAACACAAGCCACTCTGCTCCAATAAGCTTACAGTCTTTCAGACATAACCCCTCATGATGTCACCTATCTTCTACTCTACTACTCCCCTACTCCTACATGTACACTCAAGGGACATGGCTCACATACCAGGAAAAATCGGGATTCACTATCCTTATCCTCATTTGCATAGGATTGCCTACTAATGCTTGGTTACATCTCTCAAACTGAGCATCCCCCCTTAGCAACCACTACTCAGTAGCCATGTTGTCTTCAACCTGCCATTCACCTGCATGACAGAATAATCCTTTTATTAAACATGCCTAGTTTTGGCTATTTTTTAATTATTTTCTGTTTTTTAAAGCATCACACATTTGTGCGGCACTGCGCTATGCTTAAACATCGGAGATCGGGGAAAAAAATAACTTTTATTAATTTTCAACCTATAAAAATGCCAATGACCTTATATTTGGCCATTGGCATGCTTCCTCAACTAGATGCATCCTTTATTTGGAGCTGTCATAGCTCCGTTTAGCTATTTGCGGAACGGTACTCCTTTACCAATGGAGTACATTTCTGCAAATAGCACTACTCTTCCACGGACAGGTTAGTGTTTCCTGGATCGCAAATTTACCTCATTTGCATAGCTTTCAGCAGCAGATAAGGTAATTTGCATAACATAACAATGTCCGTGCCCGGAAAAGCTGAAAGACACAAACAAACAAACAATGTCCGTGGAAGAGTAGCTTTAGAAGCTCTCATGCACGCCCCTGCTGGCTGTTGCTGGATTGCTCGGCAGACATATTGGCTGTCTACCGTCTTACACTACTCTTAGACTCCGTGCAAACCTTCGTAAATCCGGCCCATTAACTCTGTGAAAATGGTAGACATGTAAATGTTTTCTTTGCTAAGAAATTGTTAGTGTTACAGTTGCTTACTCTACAACATAAAAAACAGAAAAAAACACAAACAATTAAATGCACAGTTATTTTTGCCAGATAACCTGATAAGTTTTAATTATTAAAAATATGCGCAGCAAAGAAAAGTCATACAAAGGAAAACAGTGAGAGCTCTGAAAGAACATGATTTCTAACAAACTTTCTCCTTACAAGCAGCACAGCACAGCAAATTATTTGCAAATGTACTGCATAAGGAGCTAAGAAGCCAAGAATTATTATTCTAAAACATAATGGTTAGATTTATGAATGTTCATCAGAAATACAAGATATTATCACGGTAGCATGAAGAAGCATTTGAAAATATATTAATACATAAAAAGAAAAAGCTGAATTCTTGAATAAATATTTGAATCAAGTAAAGGACTTGACAATGGACAGATTAAATACAAAAATATATAGTAGATATAATTAATATACTCCCATCAGACAAAGCACACTGCCTGGATTATTTATCAAAGATCTTTGTAAGATATCAGCTTCCATACTTGTTCTCTTTGTGGTAAAATCTGCTTATGATGATAGAAGAATCATTTCCTGACCCATATTTGCCTTTAGAAAGAGTCATACTGATTCTCATATTACATTAATATATTCTGAACATTCTCTGCAATTCAGAGAATTCCTGTCTTGCTACACTAATTGCTACTGCAAGTTGGTCAGTGAATATGAAGAAAGAAATTACAATTCAGTGACATGAAAAAGCCATGATTCTTAGTCAAACCCTTTGCTACTTTGCTGTCAAGTTGGCAGCACTAGTGTTCTCTCCAGAAGGTCATGCATTGCATTAGCAAAGGCATGCAGACACACACACACACACACACACACACACACACACACACACACACACACACACACACACACACACACACGTGTGTGCGTCCACACTTTCAGGCTCACATTCACATATTTCAACCCACACACTCATTTATACACACCTCTAGACTTCTATTCCCTGCTTACTGTACTGAGATGACATAAGCTGAGATGCTCACACACACACACACACACACACACACACACACACACACACACACACACACACACACACACACACACACACCATCAGACTCACATTCACATCCACATGTTCTAACCCACACACTCATTATCATACATTTATACATCTAATTCACTGCTTACTGTACTGAGATGACATAGGCTGAAATGCTCATACACGCATACACATGCACACACCACACACACTTGATCAGCCTAATTTATGCCCCTACAGATGGAAGCACACATGTCCACACACACACACACACACACACACACACACACACACACACACACACACACACACACACATATATGGACTGACATGTCCCCACTCCTGTGGCTTCACTGGACTTACCTCCATCACCACTATTGTGTATTATTCAGCTGAGTAAAACAGGCTGAAAAACATTTCTTGGGGAGACAAATGACTAATTTGTATTAACCACTCACCCAAACTGCTGTATTACAACAGGGCTTCATGCATGAGATTGCTTTCAAAACTAGGGCCACTGCAAGGAGAAAATCATAGGAGGAGCTTTGTTTAAGAACTAGATTTTTACACAGCAATGCAGAACTCTTCTGAGATAAAACCTTCACATTACAGTACGCTTGTCTAAATTCCAGGGTTTGGTTATAAACAGATTTGCCAGATTTGTGAATAAAGCCTTGCTGCAACATGCCAGATTTGTGAATAAAGCCTTGCTGCAACATATTCTGACACACATTCACATTAATCTATTTGGTTTCTTCTCTGGAAAAAACTGTGAATATTGCAAATTATTTGCTTCTTGCTGTTGTGTCATAATATGAATAATAAACACGGGATCAAATCAGATAGAAAACCTTATGTTCAGTAGATGAACACAAAACTACAGATAAAATGTTTATGGAGCCTCTCTACTGTACAAGATATGTTGTTTTAAAGTCATTTCTAATATATATTTTTTTCATTTTACTTCATATTTTACTACCGTTATTAAAAGAATTTCCAACATTCAATGGCAAAAGTCTACAGTCAGATGAGGTTTCTTCTGCTACCATCTCTATTTATTTCAACATTAAACTGAGTGACGAATGAAGTTCAAGGAAAAAAATATAAATCTGCAGTAAAGATAAAAAATAAGAAATATAAACTGCTAATGTGCACAAATTACTTGTTAAAAACTCATTTCAAAGTTTGTTAACTGAGCTGAGGAAATGCAACATATTATGGAATATAAAATGTAAAAAGTAAAAGTAGAAGTAGAAGTGGAAGTAAAAAGTAAAAGTAGAAAGAAAAATGTTCATTGACTTCAGCAATTTCAGCATGGTTCAAGTGGTTTTGGTTTATATATATATAGAATATAACATAACCAACATAAGGCAAATATCTTAATGTAGGATGAATGCCATATTACTGGCTTAAATATAGTAAACTAAAATGGTTAGACTGAGACTACCATTTACAATTATGAGTTTTAATTATGATATGAAAGTTAACAGAATTCCTCAGTTTAGCATATAACTGGTATTATCTTAAACTTTTTTTAATTTCTCCAAATCTTTTGGGGTTTCTAGTAACATGACAGGAAAGGATCCCATTCCTAAGTCAAAGTATGATTAAAGTTCATGAAAATAGTATTATATTAGTTTTTGATGTCAGCCAAAAGTGCTCTTTGCAGCACCCGCAATGTGCCAAGTAATTACTCCTTCTGCAATTCATATGGGGTTACATGTATTGGTAACATATCTAAATACGGTTGTAAATTTCTTTTTTAGAAAACCTGTTGCTCCAACTACTATTGGAACTGTCTGGGTATCTTTCTTCCACATTGCTCTCTTTCCTGCCTGCAGATCCTGATATTTTAGGACTTTGTGTCTCTCTATATGCAAGACACTGTAGTCACTGGGTGTAGTGATTTCAATGATCAATGCAACTTTACTCTTCTTTTCTTGGACCACTATATCCAGTTTTCTAGCATCTATCTTTTGAACTGTCGTTAATGGGTGATTCCATGTGACATAAACTTCATCATTTTCTATGATGCTTTGTGGCTCATGTTTTCAGTGTTTTTCAGCCACTTCAGTACCATAATGTTTGCACAATCCCCAGTGCAACAGTTTTGCCACATTATTATGCCTTTCAGTATACAGTCCTTCTGCCATTAGTATCCCACAACCAGCAACAAGGTATGCGACTGTTTCCAGCTCGGTTTTACAAAACCTACATTTGTCTGTTTCTCCCACATGTTCAATGGACTTTGTAAACCAGCGTGTATGTAGCCCACTATCTTGGGCTGCCAATATTAACCTTTCATCTCTTGGTTTGAATTCACCTCTCCTTAACCATTCCCATGTTTGTTCCTGATTAACATGAGGTTCTTCCAGAAGTTTTCTATACTTTTAACTATGTTTATGTTTTTTCCACATTTCTTGCCTTCTAATCTGGTCCTTCACCTTACATCCTTTCTTTTGCTTTTTAGCACATTCAGTTGCTGCCTGATTTTTATCTACTTCTGGTTTGATTTCCATTCCTGTTTGACACCGATATGCTTCTGCTAAATTCAGCAGAGAAGTCATCTTAGATTTATTCTCCACGTTTCAAAACTTTCACTACATTTAGGTCTTGTGAGGTCAGCAGATATGTAAGGAGTCCCACGATTGCAGATCTATACGTGTATTCAGTTTCAAGGAGGCACATCCCTCCTTCGGAACAGGGAATATATATTCTTGATATACCCTGATTTTTATAAATCATTTGGTGAAAATGAAGCATCCTTCTTGTTTTCCTAGCTAATCTATCCAACACGTTTTGGGGCCAGTCAATCAATCCGAAACTGAAAGTTAGGATAGGAAGAACAAATTGGTTTATAGCTTGGATTTTGTTCCTAGATATCAACGCTATTTTTAGAATTAATTTAAGTCTTCTAAAGTATTCCTTGCTAAGTTTTATTTGCATTTGTTCATGTTTTGTTGTTGATCCTTCATCAGTTCTAAAATATTTATACATTCCCTCTTGCTCAAGTTCTTTTATATCACATTCTTGTCCAAAACTGATGTTTTCCTGGTGCTGCAGTTTTCCTGCTATAAAGGCTGCTTTTGCACACTTATCAAAACCAAATGACATTCTTATATCATCTGAAAAAGTTTTGACAACCTGCAGCTGTGCTTTCAGTTCCTCATCTGATGAGCTATACAGTTTTAAATCATCGATAAAGAGAAGATGAGAAGTCTTTACACATTGTTGTTTTTTAGGATCCAAATTGTAGCCATGGCCTAAGTTGTGAAGTAAACACGCTTAATGGGTTAATGGCAAGACAGAATAGCAATGGTGACAGAGAGTCACCCTAGAATATCCCCCTGGGATAATAATCTGGCCTTTATTATGGCTTAATTGCAAAGTTGTCTGCCACTGTTTCATGGTCACTGTAATGTAGTCAATCAGTGCAGGGTATATCTTATACATTTTTAAGCACTCTTTTATCCATGAATGTGGGATACTATCAAATGCTTTTTCATAGTCAATCCATGCCATTCTTAAATTCTTCCCCTTTGTACAGCTCTCAAGTATGACTTTATTTAACAACAAATGATCCTTTGTTCCATATGACTTTCTTTTATCACTCTTTTGTTCTACTGCCATAATTTAGTTTTATTATAAATGACTATAAACTTTGTCGGCATCAACCCCCATGTATAGTTTATACATCATCAGAAGGCAAGTTACTGGACTATAATTTTTAGGGTAGCTTGCAGGTTCACTTGTAAGAAGGAGCATTGTTTTGCCTGTTGTTAGCCAGATTGGTGTCTGTTTGGGGTGCACATATAAATAGTTCTTACTCATTGCTAAATCCTCGTTCAAAGATGTTAATACTTTAAATATAAGTTAGGTACTGCATCTGGGCCTGGGGTTTTCCAGTTTGAGGCTTTTCTTAACTTTGTTTCAATCTCTCTGGCTGTTACTTCATCCCATTTCATATCCTACACCTTTAAACTTTTTATTCTTTCTTTTACTTCTTCTGTCCATTTAGCATCTTTGTTATGTTCCACAGGATCTTCATACATACTTCTCCAAAATGTATCTACTTCCTCTTTCAATTCCTTTTACCTTATTTCCCAATTCTATATAAAACTTTTTGGGTCATCAATAAATTGCTTATTTTGCACTTTTCCTTTATATTTATCTGTGCATCTTTTCCGCTTGTGCTGAAATTTTTAGTTTGTTATTTGCGATATTACATGATACAGCCTGATCTGTGCTAATACTGTGCATTGCTTTAATCACATCTATCTTAGCATTTTTGTTGATCTATTCCCTCTTCTATAGTCTTCTAAGAGTAACACTTCTTATCTTAATTGCATTATAGTTTTCTCTATTTGTTACTTCCATGATGGTATTCGGTTTCTCCACTTCCTTTCCCATACTACCCTATATTCTTGTGGTGAAACTTTATCAGTTATTAATTTAGCAGCACAGTAATATATCCTGTTTACTTCTGTTACATCATATGGATCTCCATGGACAGTCCTAATTACTGCAGTCATTTGTTTTATCAGACTTCTTACTTTTTGGGTTTTATTGACCTTCTGCAGTCAATTTCTCTCATTGATCTTAATATATCTATCCATGACTATAAAATCAAGAAACTCTTCTCTTAGCTCATTTTCTTCCAAACTGAGGGCGCATCCCTTGTTTTCCATTTCCTGTGGGCATATTATAGAAAGTTCTATAGCATCTTCCTGTGGTGCCTTCTCTTCGGTTTCATCCTGTGTCACCTGTTGTTCTGTCATATGGGAACTCATTGGCCTGTCTCTCCTCAACATTGACTGCATCAGTGTTTCCACAGTTCCCTGTTCCTTTCCATGCTGTCTAGCTTCAAGTGAATGTTTCTACTGGTTTTCTGTGGAAGGCTCCAAAATATCTTTGTATGGCATCTGACCAATTGCTTCCTGTTCCACTGTTTTCCCCTTAATTTGGATATCCATTGCTCTATCCTGTTGTGGTGCTTTCTGCATTTGATTTTCTACACTGAATCCTTCACTTTGCAGGCGCTCCATAACCTCAGTTTCTATTTCTTTAACTTTTCCATTACTAATCTCCTTTTCTACTTTTCCTCTTTGTCTTCTTATTTTTTGCATTGTAAAGATTTTCATGTCCAGATTCCTTTGCCTGTATTTCTCTTCAAGTATTTTGGTGCTGCTCTTTTTGTATTAGTTAGTTTTGCTTTCTCCTTTGCATAAATATTACACCATATTAAATCACGTTTTTTTTTCCCATGTCCATATTTCCTCTTCAGATATTTCTTGATCTTTTTGTTTCTCCTTACTTTGGGGACTCACTCCGTCATATTGTGATGTAACCTGCAATAGACCTTCTACACCAAATCCTTTATTTTGCAGGCTCTCTATAACTTCAACATCTATTTTTTTAACTTCTACTTTACTAATCTTCTTTTCTATATTCCATCTTTGTCTTGTTATTTTTTTATTGTAAAATTTTCCATATCTGGATGCCGGTGCTTGTATTTCTCTTTGAATATCTTTGTGGCTGCCTTATTTATATTGATTAGTTTGGCTTTCACCCTTGCATAAATACTGCACCATATCAAATCTCTCTTTCTTTCCTATGTCCATATTTCTTTTATATATTGTTCAAATATCTCTAGGTTTTGTTGTTTATATTTTCGCACTTCCTCAGATGCTTCTTTTTCCAAACAGATCAAAGTTTCTTGATCTATATACTGCTTTTCACAAATCTGTTGTATTAATGAATGCAAATTTTCATTTGAAGCTTCTGACAGTTTTTCTTGTGGAAGTATTTTTTTTTTCCTCTAATTTCTCTCTTAATCATTTTGTATATCTTGTGTCTGGAAATTCTGGGCTTTTTGCATAATAGTAACAATACACAACTTCTTTCTTATTCTCAATAGTCCACTCTATCATTTATATGGTTCTTCGTTGGCCTATTGGTTCTTGCTATTTTTGTAGACTGCTACCTCCTTCTACAACAGGGGGGGGGGGTATTCTCCCCCTGGGCCTAGCTTGGCCTCATTGTAGGAATGTTTCCATGTTTTGAGGAGTCTACACTGTCATTTTTTCCATTCCTGGCACCAGTGTGCCTACCAGGATTGGACACTTTTTTATCCTGGGTCTTGTGCGCACAGCTATCTCTTTTTATTTTTGATCTACTCCTGTCCATGATATATGCTATATAAATACAGTCTATATATCAGTGTTGCCTTGGTGAGATTTTGTGACAACATGGTCCACATCACAAAGGTACTCACCAAAACTTGAGGATGAATTCAATTTCAGCACTACTCCTCTCCTTTGCTTGCTGACTTTTCATCTCTCCATTCAGACCCAGCTCCAT
Organism: Protopterus annectens; assembly: GCF_019279795.1. Lineage (NCBI taxonomy): Eukaryota > Metazoa > Chordata > Ceratodontiformes > Protopteridae > Protopterus > Protopterus annectens. The sequence continues at coordinate 778,231,263 of NC_056734.1, forward strand.
TTCAACCCCTCTCCAGGATATACTTTTTAAAATAAACCTGAGTTTTCTTTTTTCTTTGTTGCAAATTTGGATAAATTGTTACAGCTGGAATACATAAGAGTTAGAGTTAATCTTAAAATTATTTGATGCCATGTAGAACAGGAAACTATTGCCATGAGTACTTGGAGAAACATTTTACAAAATGTATTATTAACACTTAGTGCAGTTACTAAAATCAAGTAAGCAGGGTTATCAAGAAATCCAAGTTTTTTTGGAAAAAACAATCCTGCCATAAGTGGGTTATTATTATTATTGATTAGTGCAGGTAGAAATTTAGTGAACCCTGTGAACTCTGCTCATAGGTGAGTACTAGACAATCAGTCTGCAGAATACTACAAGCCTAGCCAATAACCCATATTCAAAGGTTCCCCAAGCCTTAAGGAGAACAATACAAGATAGACCATTATAGAACTTGAGGCTGCTCATCCAATTATCTGTGTTTATCCTGAAGGTGTCAATGGTACATCTCTGACTAACATGTATTGAAAGCTCGACCCAGATGAGTGGGATTCATGGAGATGTGAATTCTGTCACATCAATGTGCCCTATTTATCCATTGATGAAGGTTTAGTTCTTTTAACCTGCTTTTGGAAGAGCTATTTGTTCTGAGTAAGAATAGAAGGTCAAAGAGGGATGCACCTTTCAAGGCTTGAAAAGCTAGACACAGATCCCCAGACAGGGGTATATAAGAAAATAAGTAATGATGGAAGGATGCCTTTCTGTCCCATTTAAGACTTTTGAGGCAACTAACTTTTTTTCTTAAAGAACTTCTGAGGTCTCTCAAGTTGAGTGATATTTTTAGAAAAAAATGCATGCCTAAAGTCTTTGTAGTCAATACTGGGTATGATGAGATGAGAGTAAAGGAAGATTGATACTTTTTTGGGCTATAGAGGAGATACCTTTGAAAATTAGATGAGCCAGATAAAAGGTTTTACTATCTACTGTGGAGAAAGATGGCCAAAATGTAAAGAATTGTTAACAAGAGTACCCATATCTTTTATGATTGTTTCTGACTAGAGGGTGTGTCAACTATATAGTATGAGGAAATGATCTGTTTACCAAAATTAACTACACTGCATTTTTTTTTCATATTTAATTTCAGACTTTTCGTCCTTGCACTAGTTGTTAACATGGTCAAACTCAAATTGGAGCAATAGTGAGCCAGTGGAAGATCAAATAACAACTCCCAGTGTATAGTTATCTCCAAACCTATTTAACCATAGGCCAAAATAGGGGTGGGTCCAACATTGAACCCTATGGTATATCACTTTTAAATATTATTTTGCAGAAGTAGCACCTTTGACTCTAGCTACATGGTTTCTGTTAGCCGGCCAGTTAGCTATCTACTACATAACATAAGCACTTGTATTGAGATAAACAAGTTTGTCAAAAATGATTGCATGAGGAATAGTGTCAAAGGCTTTATCCAGGTCCATATATGCTATATGTATGCAGAATTACTACCCATTAAAAACATTTTCAAATAAATGAATACATTTAAAAGGCAGGTCCTTCCTTTGACAAAGTTGAACTGATGAGGGTCCAGGATTAACCAATTTTCAATCTGAGATAATGTGAGGTCTGAGATAATATGTTCCCTAGCTTTTCACATGAGACCAGTACAACAAATGGGTCAATAGTTGACAGGGTATCTTGTCCAGTGGCATTTCATTGGATTCCATATTGAAATCTCAGCACTCGAAACACTGAGTGCTGACAAGCAGAAAAAAAAAAACAGACTGAAATTTCAGGAGAAGAGCGAATGTCAAAGTGCATTCTTCTCCTTTAATTTTCTTTTTTGCAGGTGTCAAGCTCCCCACACTCCTCAGACTTATATATACCAACTCAAAGATCACCATTACATTACAGAAAAGGGAATATTCTGAGACATGGCTATCTCGGACTTAATATATGTATGCCTGTTTTTTTCGGCTATTCAATTTTCATGTTTCAGGACTCGTTCTAGCAGGTCCCAACATTTAAAATATTTATCATTAAAATGACTGTTTTTCCAGGCTTCAAAAATATAACTGGTAAAGAGGCTTAGGTTAAAGAGGTTATGTAGGTGGTTAAATAAGCATATTGGGTAAGGATAATCAAGCAACTTGGTATGTTATCTGGGCCCACGGATAAGGTGTTTTTAGATTTTGACAGGGTTGACAGGATTTGTTTCATGGTAAGTAATGGGGATGGCTGTGACTGTGGAGTCTGTAGAATAATAAGTGTGGGTGAAGTAAAATTTGTTCTAAATTTGTCTTCTAAGATACTAGCAATGTCTTTTGGGTAAGAGTAGGCAGTATTACTGTGGGCTAACTTCAAACGTTGCAGAGTATTAATTCTTAATTTCCTGACACATTTGAAGAAATATTTGCAGTTATTCTTAATTTTAGTGGCTGTTTATATTCACATTCATTTCCAAGCTTTCTAATGGTTCTCTTAAATTCTTTACTAGTTTGTTTATGTGTGCTTTTAAGATAAGTAGAATGAGACTTCTAAGTATTAAGTAATTTATTTTTCGTTATGAAATTTATTTAGATAGGTATTCCGCCACAGTAGTTTGTTTATAAATTATTCATTATAATTGGTACAGATAGGGTGTGCTTTAGCAATACAAGTATTTATGTGAGAGTAGAAGTTAGAGGCATAGATAGCAGCTTTAGCAATGAGATCAGTCAGAAAAGGATTACTACAGAATTTACTTAGGTCATTAAGTAACCAAAGAAGATTTGCTTTTGTGAGGTCACTAAAGACAGGTATTTGTGGGAGAAGTAATATCAGTTTTAAAGGAAAGGCTCATTGATTTATGGTCTAATTTGACATAGGAAGATGATACGTATGGAGGTGTGTAAGAATTGGCCATAATTCTGAAGATAAGATTAAGGTTATTAGGACCCCTATTAGTATAGTTAATGAAACTAATGGGGGTGCAAGTATTTATAATATTGAAGACGCATTTGATAATGTCAGAACCTCTCAGTGTAGGCCAACCAGTTTACAGATGGATGATGGAAGTCCTGTTTAGAAAAGTGTCAAGTTTTACTGGGGATTTTTGCTAATACATTAAGATAGCTATCTTGGTCAGAAGGGGACATAGGCAGAGCCTAGCCAACAAATACATGTCAGAATCAAATCCGATAGCATGTACCTGCCAGGTAAAGACCTTAACCATTATGCCAATCCCTTCTCCCAAGGCTCTATTTTTATTAAGATTATATCACTCACATAGGGCTTGAACCCACAATCTCTGGCTTAGGAGACCAATGTGTTATGCATTAGGCCACTGGAACCTGACTGTGTAGGAAGGCTTGCCAGCTATCCCATCCAAAGCTGACACATTCTGGATTTCCTCAGATTGATTCCAGCTACATAATCATTTATTAAAAGCAATTATCTTGTCTTTGAATCTCTATATCACTTTGACATATGGCTCAAGATAAGTATATTTCTTGCCTTGGGCACATGCATAGCATCAGTCATATCCTTTTACATGCCCCTCTGAGTAGAACACCCAAGATCATTCACCTCCTCATGCGCCACTATCAGGACATATTCATATTTGTTTGGATGGAAGGTTCTAAGAGACATTGTTATGTCTTTAATCCTTGCTCCAGGAAGACAACTAATAGCTGCCATATTCGAAGCCAGCCTGGTAAGGGATGTGTCCTGATGCTTGACAATAGAGTCTCCTACTACCAAAACATTATTTTGGGTCAATGCTGTCTCAATGGGCCTTAAGGGATTGGAGTCTGCATCCTTTTAATGCTTAAATGTAAAGTGATAAAATATGACAACTTAGATCTAGCAATATACATGTTTAGACATTCCTCTGACATGATTGATACAAATAAATAGCAATTTTGGTTGATCAAGGTTAATAAACTCTGATATGCATGTAGGTAACTTTATGTTAGTCAACTGCCTTACCACAATGAGGAACTACAAGATATTTATTTATGCACGTCTGTATGTACGTATGTACTGTATGTATGTATGTATGTACATATATATGTACATATACATATGTATGTATATATGTATGTATGCATGTACATATACGTATGTATGTACATATACATATGTATGTAGGTATGTACTGTATGTATGTATGCATGTACATATGCATGTATGTATGTATGTATGTATGTATTTGTTTATTTATTTATTCTCAATTCAGCTGACAAAACTGAACCAGGAACTTACATATCACTTTAGCCAGTCTGAATGTCTTCCTATCTGGGAATCTTACAAAATATATATATGATTATAAGGAATCACATTATTCATCAACATGTATATCATAGGGTCTCTATATCCCCAGAGTGGTATAGCAGACAAGGCATATCATAAAACTGTGACATGGATGAGGCATTGTGGGTAGCTGGGTTTGTATATGTTGACCATGTCCAACAGTCTTGATCTGGTAGTACAAAACTGTTGAGCTTTTTTCAGTATTAGAGGGTTAACTTTGGAAAGATTATATGAGGCCTTCCATATAATGACTAAAGCCTTTGCTACCTCTGAAGTGTCTGTCATAGGTAGAGGCAACATACTGGACATTCCCAAATAGAAAACTCACACCAAAATTTGGACAACATTATGGTGCTACTAGTCAATGCTAGGAGTCTTAACAGAAAAATGCAAGAACTTGAGGCACTGCAATATAGTTTCACTGTAGACAGTAGTCCTTCTATACCAGAGTTTAATGCCTATCATGTCTTCAGACCATTGGGGAACTACAGAAATACCATCACCTCATATCAAATTACCCACAACTGTAACTTGGAGGTCCTCGAGATCTAAATCATCATTAACAATTCCAACTATTATTTCATTTTAGCTACATATCTCCAATAATGGTCCCCAAAGATCATGGACGTTATGTTAATGCCACTGAAGTTCTGTATATTGAACCAAATGCCTTCATCTTAGGGTGCTTCAATTACCTAGGCATTAACTGCTACACTTGCTCCTCTAAAATAAATATACTTAGCATTTCCAAGACTTTGCTAATACCAATGAAATAGAACAAATTCTAAAATATCATTGCCCCTGTCATTATTCCCCACCTGTACCTTATCATTTGTCTCAACATCCCTGGTTAAATCTGATCACAGATCAGTTACCTTCTCAGTCAGGCTTAATGGGACACCTCACCACTAAATGAAATCATCTTTAGGGACTTCTTTATGGCAAACTTACTTCAGCTTGTGGAAAACCTATGTAAAATTTCCCATAATACCCAGCAAAAAGTACCCAGCTGAGATGGCTGCCAAATTTACCCCTAGTTTTCATCAGCATCTAAACAGCTGCAGGGAAAATAAATGTGGCAAGACTGCTGCACTGGGGATTGTGCAAACATTATCGTATTGATGTGGCTGAAAAACACAGCAAACATGAGTCACAATGCATCATAGAAAATGATGACGTTTATATCACATAGGATCACCCATTACCAACAGTTCAAAAGATAGTTACCTACATTATAGAAGTATGCATCCCAAAAGAACCAAGATTAATATAGTTAAAGGACAACTGGTGAGAATTAGTAACCTTAACAAAGATTAAATAAACCCACGGTGGTGGTGCTGCGGTAGCGTTGTCGCCTCACAGTTAGACGTTGCCCGTTCGATTCTCAATAAGAGTGTCTTCTGTGTGGTGACATGCATAAATGGGCATTCCTTCATTGAAGGTTGTGCGTTAGGCTCAGCAAGCCAGCATATAAAAATCTACTGCCAATCATTAGCGGACCGGAGTTCCGTTGTGGCGACCCCTAGCCGGGAAAAGCCGAAGGACACAACAACCAAAGATTAAATAGTCTTTCAAGAGGAAGTAGATAATTTTTGCAAAATAATGTTGTAAAGGGATTATCTAGTGGAAGAAATGATGGTATGTAAATCACAGGTATTTGAACAGAGAGCAAAAGATGGCAGTATCAAGAAAAATAAGGGAGACAATAAAAACAAAATAATAGAACAGTTCTGCCAGTTTTGAATAATTTAGATTCTCAAACGATAAAAAGTATAATAATAAAAAACTGGGAGCTATTTGATGCATATCCAGATATTGTTGAAAAAATAGAAAATAGATCTATCTTTACACAAAAGAGAGCTAAATCTTATAATTTTTTTTCAAGGAAAATTAAACAAACCTAGACATCTGCCAGAAAAGAAAGGGATGGTGAAATGCCATAACTGTAATATGTGTCAGTATGTGTATACAGAATCAGATGAACTAACACTAGGAAGTAATATAGTTAGTATAAAAGGTCTGTTTACTTGTAAGTCAAAAAATGTGGTTTACTTAGCTTTTTGTGTAACATGTAAATCATATTATGTAGGCAGTATGACAAGAGAGCTCTATAGGAGAATTTATGAACACAAATATGCAATTCAAACTGGTGATGAAAGAAATGCCTTGAGCAAGCATTTTAAAAGTTGTCTGTGTAAGGTAGATTTTAAGTTTATAGTTTTGGAGTCTTTGCATAGTGTTTTTATTCTTGGCACTTGGTCTCAGTTAAACTATGGACTCATTGAATGATATAGCTTCTCCGTGTATGGAGAATACAAATAGCAAATATATACAACTGAAAAAAGGAGGTCTTGCAGCTCAAGGGGGAGCTTAGAAAGCTCATAGAATTATTTTCACAAAAGGAAAAATGTAAAACCACACCGACTTCCTCCTGCTGTAATTCCAGAGGACCGGCTATTTTTTTCAATGAAGACGACGTAGCTACTGTCAGTTGCTATGGTGAGAGGCAGTTGACTGGCTCGGTTGGACACGTGGCAAGTGCTACATTAAAGCAGGAAGGGAGCATGTTTTCAAAAGGACAAAAACATATTCAGGAGGTTTCTTCAGATCAGCATGGTGATATAATAATGCTCAGCATGGTGGAAATTTAGTTTTGCATTGTGGACAACCATCTAATAATGAAGATACTGTAAATTTGATTAATTTAGATGCTCGTTCATTCTCGGAATGATCGCATTCTAGTTTACAAGTTGGTTCACAGGTTAATGGTAACTTGGCGGTGACAAATCACTGTAGTCACCGCGTCATTGATTTAATGTCTAAGCAGTTTAACTTTGCATTGTTGAATGTTCAGAACTTTTATTCATCACCTTATTCGCTGCATAATAAAGTGAATAGCAGTTTTTGTTCCTTGAAAGAACTCATTTACCATTTTGAAAAGAGACTTTTTAAATTAAAGACTTTGGAGATGGATATTGCTTATCTCAATGAGTGTTTGCATTTCAAAATTGTGCTACAAGGCTTATGTCTTTTCAAATTTCCTTTCGGCATTGTTTATGATGATAATATTGTTAATGATTTTTCTGGATTATTTGATGAAATGGGAATGAATTTGGTTAGAAAAACATTTTTTTACTATGAGAAGCAGAAGGATGATATTGTCAAAGAAGTGGACATATTAGATGTCAAGATAAGGGAGGATTGGGTCTATATTAAAAGCACAAAAGCCCTAGTCACGAATACTAAAACACCAACACATATTCTGCGAACTGCAAGTACACCGAATGCCCTAAACTGCGAAATCCAAAAATTCAAACTGGCATAGCTGTCCCACCCCACCGCCCCTACATACTACCTAACCAAACAAACTAAATAAACCACATGCATACACTAACCAAAACCCTACTTCTAACCCTACACTAAATCTTGCATATACCACCATTTATGCAATTACATTAACCAGCACCCTAACTCTAAGGTCCGTAACTATCGCACACTTACCTTAAGAAGCTGTACCCAAACAAACAAAATAATCCATACACATACACTTAACAAAACCCTACTTCTAACCCTACACTAAATCTCACATACATTACCATCTATGCATTTACCTTAACTCGCACGCTAACCCTAAGGTCCGTAACTATTGCACATTTACCTTACGGAGCTATACTGCAGAAGGACCAACCATGACGATTCGACGTTTCAGATTTCGCACTTCAGGACGATTGATGTTTTTGTGGTTCGATAAAGACGTGTCGGTGTTTATGTATTTGGGTAAGTACACCTTCGAGCTTCTAATATAGACCCGGGAGGATTTATTATTTCCTCAGTATAAAGAACTATATTTTAAAATTCTTGACAAAGTTGATAGAAGGTGTAACAACATTTTTAATAAAAAGTAATGAAAAGTAAAGAGGGATTCAAAACAATATCAGAATAAACAAGTGTATCCAATAGGGAAAGTTTTAACTAAGAATTTTGATATCCAGAAGGAAAATGGGATGAGTTCATTTAGTTATAGTGAAGTAGTTAGAAATAGTAATGAATGTGCTGATAATATGGGGGATGGACAACAGGATTTTCAAGGGGTGAGGTGCTCAGAAAGACTGGCCAACAGATATACGGAGAAGGGAGAATACAATAGGTATTATTATCTGCAGCCCCAGAGGAAGAATAGTTACAGGAGGGTGAACAACCACAGGACTAAAATGGTATCAACAATAGTGTATGTAACAGTGATGGTTTCACTATTTATAATTACTCGGATAGGGTAATTACAAAGGAATATTTTAATTTGGTATCACAGGGGGTAAAATTTATCCCAGAGAATAAGGGGAATTTGGTGGATACCATCATCTCATTGAAATTATTTGTTAGGAAATTAAATTTTGATATTTTGTTTCCTGGGCAAGACATCGCAACAACGACTGACACTATGCCAGTAATAACAAATAGTTATACTGGTTTGGTGAAGAAAAAGAGCATGTTCAACCCCCCACTACATCCCCTATTAGATACTTATGAGAAGCTGCTATTGGAAGATATATATGATATATATTCTAAAAACTCTAGGGGGACATGGAACCTTACTAGGGAAGAATACAGTTTGTTGATGGCTTTAAGAAGGGATAATTCTATTCGAATTATGACCCCAGATAAGGGAGGGGGCACTGTTTTATATAAATTGGTAGACTATTCTAATACAATGCAGGAATTATTATTTGATGTGTCTACATATGCTGGAGTCTCTAAAAATCAGATAAATATAGCATATGCTCATATAGATTCATACCTAGAGGTGTACTTGATGGATCAATGAATAGATGCAGAACTTTTTAATTTTCTGTATAAAAAAGATCTTGTTATTCCCATTTTATTTGGGATACCCAAGGTTCACAAGAGTATGGTCACACCTCCTTTCAGACCAATAGTAGCAGCCAGTGGTTCTAAAACGCATCCACTGGCTGTGTTTGTGGACTCATCTGTACAACACATTCTGGGTAAAATATAACATCTTATGAAGGATTCTTGGGAATTTTTAGGACTTTTGAAACATGATTTATGGAAGAAAGATCTGATTTTTCTGACTATTGATGTCAAAGATCTTTTTACTGCCATTCCCAAAAAAGAGGGTGGTGTCCTCTTCGAGGAGACACTAGTTAGATGGTGGTGTCCTCTTCGACAAGAAACTAGTTAGATTTTCAGATCTCACACATGAACAAATCACTTTAGTTTGTGAAGTGATGAATTTGGTTCTGAAAAATAATTTTCTCTATTTCGAGGGGGAGTATTACTAACAAATAAAGGGCATTGTGATGGGGGCAGCATGCACCCCTGTGTACACCAATCTTGTATCATTGAGTTGGGAGACAAACTATGTAATGCATAGCCCCAATTGGCATAGAATCAGAAGTTATTCAAGGTTTTTGGATGACATTTTTATTCTGTGGGATGGACCAATAGATAAAATAGAGGAATTCATTATTTAAAGAATACTACTGATTTCTTAAAATTTACTTTCATGTTTGATAGTAAAGGTATCAATTATTTGGATACTTTTATTTTACATGATATACAAGGGTTTAGATCCACCATTTATCGTAAAGAGACTTTTTATAATGCGTATCTGGATTTTAACAGTAAGCACCCACTTTCACAAAAAAGAAGCATCATCAAGGGTAAGAATAGCTCGTATGGCATCACATTTTGAAGATGTCAAAATAGAGTTTGAAAGAATTTCCTTTATGTTCCAGGAAAGAGGTTATCCTAAAGTATTGATAGAAGAAATATTAGGAGGTTTATAATAAATGGGGAAGTGTATATAAGACTCTATTGGCCATAGGTTTAGGTACCGAAAATAGTCTGACGTCCATACAGAATAAAAATGTCCCATATGAAAAAACTTGTGTATTACAGTACAATCATCTTTCCAATGATATCAAGAGGGCCATCCATACCAATTGGAATATCTTTAGGACTATTCAAGATATTCTGAGTAAAGTGGGTGTAACACCAAGATTTTTTAATAGTACAGGGGATAATTTAAAAAAATTATTAGAATGTAAGATAGATCCGTTGCAGTTATCAGTTTCAGGTACAAGGCCCTGTGGTGCGTGTAATCAGTGCCCATACATCAACAAGGCGAGGGAGAGTACCTTGAATAATAAATTACATAGCCATGTTATAATTCAGAAAGGTAATTGTTCAACAAATAGAGTGGTCTATTTAGCTATTTGTGCCACATGTTTACATTTTTATGTAGGCAAAACGGAATGCCCCTTAAAAAATAAGGTTTATGAACACCTAAATGATATTAAGAACAAAAAGCTCAACAATGCATTGTACAAACATTCACAGATTTGCCATAGTTTTGATAAGTTTGTATTTGGTATATTGGATGTGGTTAGGGTAGATCCTAGAGGGGGCAATTGGAAGAATACACTAAAAAAGAAAGAAAGAAACTGAATGGCAGTTTAAATTAGCTGCCATGTTTCCCCCAGGTTAAAATGATTTGATTTCTATTGCACCTATTCTATATGAAAGATCAAATGATATTTAGTCAAATGACATTTTAATATTGACTTATTTATGTTAATGTTTAATGAATTGGTTTTTCCTTTTGTATGCTTTTTATTGTGTACATATAACACGTATCTTACATTTATATTTTCTACATCAAGGTTAGTTTTCATGTTCAGAGTTTTTAAAAAAAAATCACCATGGTATTTTATAATTTAATAATTAGTCTTTTGATTGATGTATTACTAATTGCGTATACTATTTAAGTGATTCGGCTCATTATTGTGTGTATTCTGATGAAGTCTCCTTATTGTGAGATAAAAGCATTAAATACTACTTGTGTATGAATAAAGTTTTACTCTTGTAACACATAAATCATATTATGTAAGCAGGATGACAAGAGAGCTCTGTAGGAGAATTTATGAACACAAATATGCAATTCAAACTGGTGACGAAAGAAATGCCTTGAGAAAGCATTTTAAAAGTGGTCTGTGTATGGTAGATTTTAAGTTTATAGTTTTGGAGTCTCTGCGTAATGTTTAAAACGTATTCAATATAGAGGAATATTTATGGTGGTTGGAATATTGCTGGCAAATAAAATTAAATGCCTGTTTCTCATCTGGCTTGAACAATAGGGAAGAGTTTGTAATGTTTTTAAAAAGAAAAGGATTAAAACACTGACTTTTTTATTTTGATGTGAGCACATCATTTGTTCTCTCTTACCATGTGATCTTAACCATGTGTTTTAAGCGAGCGTATGTAAAGAAGTGTATGGTATTTTAATCTCAGTCTGAAGAAGTCTCTAGCAATTGAGAGAGATGAAAGCGCTTACTGAGAGGTGTTTTAATATTAAAATCGTGTGTTTCTCTCCAGCTTTTGGTGACTTTGTTTTCTGTGATTGTGCAAATATTATCATATTGAAGTGGCTGAAAAAACCCTGGAAACATGACCCACAAAGCATCATAGAAAATGACGAAGTTTATATTACATGGGCTCACCCACTACCAACAGTTCAAAAGACAGATGCTTGAAAACCGGATATAGAGGTCCAAGGAAAGAAGACAAAAGTAGCATCGATCATTGAAATTGCCACACCCATTGACTACAGTGTCTTGTGTACAGAGAGACACAAAGTCATAAAATATCAGGATCTGCAGGCAGAAATGAGAGCAATGTGGAAGAAAGATACCCAGACAGTTCCAATAGTAGTAGGAGCAACAGGTCTTATAAAAAAGAATCTACAATCATATTTAGATATGCTGCTAAAACATGTATCTCCATACGAATTACAGAAGGAGTCATTACTGGGCACATTGTGGATGCTGTGAAGAGTACTTTTGGCTGACATCAAAGAGTAAAACAATACTAATTTCATGAACTTTAATCATAGTTTGAGTTAGAAATGGGGTCCATTCCCATCATGCTGTTAGAAACCCAAAAGATATGGAGAAATTAAAAAAAAAAAAACTGTTCCTATCCACTCTAAATATAGTGGTGAATTCAGGAATAAACCTCAGTAGTAGAATTCTTGTATTAATAATCTGTTTCAGAAAAGAAAGAACACAATGAAAAATTTTAAGAAACTCCGATACATCTACTTCAAGAATGCACTGAAAAATGCCATCATTAAGCTTAAGAGCATTATTAGGAAATGTAACGCAGAGTATGAACTTAAGGAAATTACAGATAGCAAATGAAACTGCAGTTCTTTCTTCAGTCATGTCAAGAAATTAAGGAATAATGTTCAACTATGCACTGAGCATGTCCATAATAACATCATACCTTCCTATCACAGGGGTATAGCCAATATATTAACAGACGGACAGATTCAGTGCTAACTTTATCCCACGTACCCACATTGTTGGCCCAACTATCCTTGAAAATTTAGCTCCTCAGTTATCACCTTGCAGCAAGCCTTAGAATCACTGTCAAAAGCTACACATAATGTTTCAATAGGACAGCGTTACATATCAGGCTGCATTCTTATCTGTGCTAGGTATGCAGTATCAGAGTCTCTACTTAAAGTGTTCATCCTCAGACTAACCATAAGGTTGGTCACATATGCTTGGAGAAACCACTAAAACGTCTCTACACAAGGCTGATCCATATACAGACCTAAGACCATTAGCCTCACCAGGCTTATATGCAAAGTCATAGAATGCATTATAGCAGGACTCATTTACGCCACTCTAGGCAACTTAACTGATCTAGATGCTACTCGAGTTTGTGAAGGACAGGTCTTGTCTTTTGATCCTAGTAAACTTCTTTGAAAAGGTTACAGAGGCTGTGGACACATCACTCTTACCTTGACCTGGTGAAGGCTTTTGACACTGCCTCCCATGGTGATATTCTTGACAAATTATACAAACTTCATGTAATCTTCTATGTTGCCTGCTGGATTACCGACTGTCTATACAGCAGATTTCAAGTAAACTCTCTCTGGGATCAGTGCTGGTTCCTCTCCTGTCTGCCATTTATTTTGCAGACATTCATCCAATATTTCTGAAGTGTGGATGACCAAGTTTGCTGATATCTGCAAACTGGGCATTGCTATCTGCTCAGTGACGGATGACTGCTGCAGAAAGAGCTAGAATATGCATATTCCTGCTGTACTAAAATGGTCTCAAGCTAAATGCAGAAAAAATATAGTATAGTAGCTGCAAATTACTGTTTAAACTATTTGGCAAAATAGCAGATCCCACCTCAGATGCCATAAGTGGTACTCCTCTAATAAGAGACACTAATACTTATGTGGAAAACTCTCTCTCATTCAATCTCCATGTTTTCTAAATAGTTACGAAATCCTTGTATCTAGTCCAATTCATTTCCAAGGGAATATCTTACATATACAAATAAATCATCTTAATACTATACTCTTCCCTTATCAGACCCAACATTGAATACAAAACTCCCTTTGTTAGGTATAAATTCAAGCATTTTGCTCAACTGGTGCGACATCAACAATTTTAGCCAAAACAAAAATGGAAGTCCTTAAATCTTTCAACTGTCCTAATTGATTAGCACAACTCTCCTGATACATGATAACCTGATGACTTCTTTGAGGTGGACTGTCTTGCTTTTGACACATGAGAGGCCCAATCAAATTTAACTTCCTGTTTCTTCACAAAACCAGTGTCTCTACAAATACTCATATTAGGGACCTAAATTTAGACCAATAAGTAAATAAGACTCTTTGAAGCGATAGGTTCCTAACACAATGTATTCCCTGCACAATGTATTCCCTGCCAAAGGAATAATTTACAACTATAGGTCAAGCAAAGTAGTACTTTGTCTGCCTTTAAGGCTACTCTTGATGATTGGATTATTAGACATAAATTTCCACTGGGGGTCAACATATATGGTCCTGCTTGATTTGGAAAGTGGGCACTATTAAGAAATTGTAAAGGGAAACAACTTTAAAGTATGCATACTTAAATGTGTATATGACTAGGCCTTTTATGGTCCCAGTGATTGCATGTCTTCTATTTATCCTATATTCCTAAGTTTGGAACTTCTTTAAAACACAAATAAAGGATGCCCTTCTGTATATTTTTCTAAAAACAAAACATGTTCTTTTTTTTGAATGAATCCTCAAACTGAATTGTCTGTGATGTCACACAGACAACTGTATGACTCTGTGTGTTGATCCACTACCCATCCCCACAGTGTATGTGTATACCGCTGGCTATAGGATTTTCAAAACTATTCAATTGTGAGCTCAGATGCCATGCATTAATAGCATGAGGAGTGATTATTTGACATGTGACTGGATTTAAGATAACCAAGACACGCTATGCAGTGTTTTATGTTTACTGCTCATCTGTAGATTGCATTTTTTTCTGTTACTGAATACATTTATTATTGATGGAACCAGTTCCCTGTCTGAAAATTTCATGTTCAGACAAACTAAACTGATACCAAGTTGCAGTAAATAAATAAATACATAAGTCATAATAAAGAAATTACATGCGGTAAAGTACCACATAGACTGAAATATCAATTTTGAAAATGGAAACCTATGTAGAAATTGTTGACACTTCATAGTTTTGTTATAACATGGTCATGTTAGAATCCTGCTGAAGATGGAGAGCTGTATCTTACTTAGCCAGCTAGCGTTTTATTGTATAAGCAATGATGGTTTTACTAGGAGAGCAATCATTTGACAAAAGCTTTTCCACTGAAAGAATTTTCTCTGATCTCAGTTTCCATACTGGAGCAGTCACCATTTAATTTACATTTATCTGTTGTATGATGAGACTGGAAGATGTTTGCATACTTTTGTCACTCTTGTTCAGTGTTTTTGGTTCCCTGATGTAGTATCATTGTACAGTTAGAAGATTTAAGGCATATTGGTGCAAACATTTCACATAAATGATTGCATGGAGTTTGCCTCCTGATAAAAACATTGTTTTTGGCTGGCAGCCACATGTTCAAAGAGTGTTTTTTTTTCTGGATCATCACAAGTACTGTTAGCATCCTGGTACTGAATTCATATAGTTATCTGATTTTATCTAGGACAATAGGAGTATGCTGTCATTACTGAAGGTTTTAAGGAATACTAGTTAGTGTTGCTACCATTACAGCCTGATTCCCCAGTTTGCTTCCCAGGTGGGTAGCCTTTTGTACCAAACTTGAATGGTCGACAGGTTTCTGCATGGTTTTATACTTGGTGCTCAAATTTCCTTCCACATATCAAATGCATTGCAGTATGTGAATTGATAGCCCTTTAAATTTGCAATAGATATGTATGAGGTTCGTAATTGCAGCTGTGAGCCCTACAATGAACTGGTATCCCATCTAGGAGGGGCTTCCTGCCCTGTACCTACTGTTTGTAAGAATAGCATATAATTCCCCTATAGCTCTGAATAAGATACAGATACTGCCTCAGGGTTAATGAATGAGTTAATGAACTGACTGGATGAATTAAATAATGAATTATTGATAAGCAATAATTTATTGAATTTGACAGTATCCAACAAGTTGTGTAATTTTCCAGCATGTTAAGATTATTGCTCACAACACTTATGAGTTTATTTGATCAGTCTGAATAATATCATAATATCAAAATAAATTCTATGCTAATAAAGCAGGGGGCCTTTTTTAAGCCTAGCCATGCTTCATAATAAAATTTGATGGGTAATGATTCCAAAAGGGTTTGTCTGGGGGTATAAAATACTTGGGCATGGGTAGTCCAGAATTTTCAGGCTTTATCTCTCTCTCTTGTATGGACATAGGTTTCAGATAATTGGTTTATTTGTGGTTCCTTATCCACTGATCTAGTTTCTGCTTGAATGAGAGCAGGGAAGGACTCTGCTTCACATCGATAGATAGTCTGTTCCAAAGAAAGGTGAGCCTCAGAGCCACATTCCTGTCTCTTCGGCAATTTCTATTTATTTTGCTGGAAAGGTTTATGTCACTAGTTTGTGTTTTTGTGATACTATGTGTTTTATAGATGTGCAGTAGGTTGATTAGGGCTAGATCTGTGGATGCATAGGGCTTTTCTCTGCAGCCTGTAGGAGACTGAAAATAGGGTCAATGCTTTGAGCCAGTATGCATAGGATGTGTTTTCTACCCCATGTATTCTTTTTATGAGGAACCTCTGTGGATACTCGAGTTGTTGCATATGCCTCTTGAGGGGTATTGTACTCAATGACTGGTCTTATGAGAGCAGAGTACAATGGATCAAAGGCTTGCTTGCAGTTTTATAAATAGTACAACAGGGAATGATTATCTCGCTAAAGTAGACATAAGGTAGTCAAATACTAAATCTTTCTCTCTACATGTATTCCATGTCCCTGACTGCAGGGTCAACTCTTAATCGTGTATCATCAGTGTAGTAGTTTGCTGGGGTGGCCATCTTCTCAAAAGATACTATGATGCCCTTCCTGGTCTTTAATTCTCCAGTTTGCTTCCCAGGTGGAATGACCTTTTTGCCAAATTTGCATGATCTCCAAGTTTCTACATGGGTTTACACTTTGTGTTCCAGGTTCTTACCACATATAAAAGGCATTCCAGTAGGTGAAAGTTTCATGCACTATGCCTTCCACCATTATAAATGCAAACATGCTGTTTCTACTACGTATGCCATAAGCTGTCACATATACGTTTGAGTGGGTTTTGAAAATTCTAGCTATTTTAGATCAGTGGATTACCTGTAGAAAAAAAAACAGTAAAAATAAATGTATATTAAAAATGATTTTTGGCCTTATGGTTGGCTGTGTCATTAAACTAACTTACTGTATTGCATTAAAACCCTTATATAGTATTACGTTTTGTACACCTTCTAAATTATCTCACAGATTGAGTGCACTTAAATTGTATAAAAGCAATGATATTGCTTTGAAGCTAGTATGTTATTTGCATAGCAAATTAAATAATGGAGAGGAAAAACACAGCAGCTGTCTATCATTTTAACACTATCAACAAGCAACTGTTATGCAGAATAAAGCACAATGTTGAAATAACATTTTACATTTTATGACCATTTAATTCTGTTTGAGGAGTACTTTTTCTAAATAAAACAACTCTCCCACAAAGAGGCTAGTTCTTCTCTCACTTTGATTGTACATCTATTGTACTGAGACACCCATGTCTTTTCATGAGTGTGTGTGAATAATCATGCGGACTCCCATCTCCTCTCTTTAAGAAATGAACCAGTAAATCAATATAACAGCAATACATTTGTATTGTCTGAGTATGTTATGTCAGCATTTGTGCTGTATACCAAATATTGTGTCCAAATGCAGTTCCCTGTTGATTAACTGTTGGATTTGGTTGGGAATCCTTAAAATTCATGTTCAACTTTTGTCATGAAAACTAAAGCATTTTTATATATATCAATGTAGCATTTATCAATGGATTTTTAGCATATCTCCACTCAAGCACACATGCAGGTATGAAAGGATTAAGAGGATATTAGCAAGAGAGAGATACATATAAAAAATAGACAAACAAAACTATATATGTACCGACATGACAGTATTACATATGTGGAAGGTTTCAAAAGAAAGAAACACCTAAATGTTCATTGGATTAGTGACAGGATTTCAGAAAACATAAACACCTAAAATAACTTTAGACTGTATTATATAGTTTGATACAAATACAGACAAGTCTGCTTATCATCTAGGTTGTGTTGCCAGTTTAAAATATAGCTGTATGCCCTGCAAGTAAGTTAAATGAATAATGCATCTTAAACATGTAGAAATTCAGAAAATACTGGAACTATGCAACTTCACTTTCTCTGCTGACCTTATCAACAAAAAGCTTCTTATGCAGCCCATCATCCATAATAGCACAAAAGTGCTTTTTGTCCCTCCTGATTGCTTTACCAGTTGCATTCTGAGATTTCTCAGTGAGTACATAATATCACCTAATTAGAGCACAGAACATTATAATGAAACATTTCTTCCATGAAGAATAATAGAAGTGATGAGAAATTAAATTAGAACATGCTGTCTAAATAAGCTTTTGATGAATCAGAGGCATCCAGTGAAATATACATCTTGATAAAGAAATTGTTTATCACAATCAAAAAGGAAAACAAATACAGCTGCATTTCTTTTCCAGAAAATACCCCATAGTTCTTTTTTTCCATTGGTTATGAAACAAACTTATTTGAAACTGATTTTGTTAGTTTAATAAAGTGAGACTCATTTAAATACAGCACAATTTCTGGTTTGCTGTCTTTGTAATGATAATATTCTTCCAAGCAAGTATATATTATTATTTCTTGTATCCACATAAAGTATTAAAGATTATTATTGTGTCCCTGATTATCAGCTACTTATTATGCATTCTAGAAGCAGATGTCAAGAAATGTACATCAAACAGCAACGAAAAACATTTGAATCTTGACACCCGTTTTTGGGGACACATTGTTGGATTATTATAAGAGAGTAGGGGTACAAATTTCTTGCACTGCCTCAAAGACAGTGGCCAGAGGCAAAGCTTACCTCTGGTGGACCAGCACCTGTAAAAGCTTTAGACTTTTCACTCTGCCACACTTTCTTTGCGCGCGCGTGTGTGTGTGTGTGTGTCTGTGTGTGTGTGTGTGTGTGTGTGTGTGTGGCAATGCCAGTTGTATTACAGGTTTTAAAGCTGGTAAAGAATTTCTGATACTGTTTTATTTTGTTTGCTGTGCATAGTGTAGCATGCGGCTTCACCATACGAGCTCAGAAAAGTACATAAAAAAGCGTGTAGTACATGGAGTGTCGTGATTATGTTCCAAAATCATGAAGATAATAAACTTATTAAAAGCTTCCCCAGCACAAGACCAATCTTAGAAGTGCTTGTCAGTGCTTTAACAAGTCTGCTAAGGACTAGAAAGTGCTGTTAAGCTCAGGTCTTACGCTAGAAACTGGCACTGGAGACTGCCTACTGGCAAACAACAGCACCAGAAGGTAGAACTATTAGAACAGTGATATGCCTCTATGTTATGCTCTTCTTTGGCATTACAATAGTTCACAAATGCACTGAAAAGCACATAACAGAGCATATTATGCACTTCTATGAAGTCAGCAGTTCTGTTCTGTATGCCACTGAAAAGTAATTAGGCATCTTTTGCAAAGGTAATAAATCTATAGCATATTTGTTCCTACCCAAGTAGTCTTATTGACTCAGTCACTCTCCAGTAGTGAAAACCATGGCTCAGAGAGCATCAACTTGCTCTTCCTGCAATGCAGCCTGCCCATCCCCCAGTGTGGCACTTTTTTTACTTCTGATGGCTGCCTGAGTACTACTGTGTACTGCCAACCACAGGGAGCATGCTTCTGCACTATAAATCCTCTGGATTCAAGCATTATACCAAGGCAGCAGGTACGTTCAGCCTTATTCAACACCCATTGTTCCTGCTACATATCAGCCAAGACATGAGCCAGAATCACCTCCTACTTCCCCCTAGGATGGTTGGGCCATCTGTTGCTTCTCACTTCAGTCCTCCCCTGCCAGCCCCAATAGGCAACTTCATTTCTAATTGTACTTTCTCACAGATGTCCTCTACATACACACTTTAAAAAATGTTTAAAAATGTTAAAAAAAAGCAAACCATTACAAAACAGCATTAATACCTGATTATGAAATGTGTTACAATGTCATGTGCTCACACTTCTATGTCTAGTTACTTACACGTCATCATCTTGGCTAAATCTCAACAGTTCTGAGTACATCACATTATAAGCCACACTCATATTTTACTACTATAATAATAACTATATCAAGAGTCATCAACACAGATAGTACTGTATGAGGCTAGTCTGCAGGGACAAAAAGCCAAATATGCTGATTTGTTATTCAAAGAGAAGCACACCATGCACAGACAAAAAGGTACTCAACTGCTAATGCTGAGTAATTGTGGACACAGTGTATGCACAAATAATAAGCAACTACAATGAAGCACGCATAAATACATGAGCACAATTAGGAATACAGGAATAACAGTAGGCAAGCAATCATGGAGACCATGAGGTGGCAGGCCATATACACCTTTAATTAGACAGTCTTAAAAGTTTTTTTCCACCCTTGTCAAGTACTTAATACTTCTTATTTCTCAAACTAAGCAGGGCCTCACATGATAACCCTGGGGTAATTTTTTGTCTGCCCATTCAGTCATAAAGATTAGCCTTAAAGTTAAGAAAATAGTACTTTGTTTGATCTGTAGTGGCAAATAATTCCATAGATTGGGAATACACCATGCTAAGAAACTGTCTCTCCATGAGTCTTACTTATGTTTTGATGTAGATTAAGGTCCCCTGGTGGATGGGTTTGTTGACACACTGGTTTTGAGAAGAAATAGGAGGTTAAATAGGACTGACCATTTCATGGCTTGAAATGTTAGATACAGGTCACCTTAGAGCAGACAGCAGTAGATTATACAGAGACTAGTGTTAATCTTTCAGGATACTTTAACTATTTAAGACCTTTAATTTTCTTGGTTAAAAGTCTTTGTGGCCTTTCCAGTTGAGCCATATGCTTGGATTTGTCCCTACCAGATGGGACATTGTATTCAATGATGGATCTGATAAGGGAGGAATATGAGGGCAGAATGTCTTCTTTGGCTCTTGATGATATTCCCCTGGTAATTAAATAGGCCAATAGAAAGATTTCCTGACTATGGTGGAAACATGATGACTGAATAGTTTCATAGTTTCATAGTATAGTACTAGGCTATCTGCCCTAGGGCATTTATAAGCCTAGCCAAAGTGTATGTGGCTTTCGCCACCCCATGTAATGATACAAAAGTGTACAATTTAAATTAAATTTAGTTTACTGTGCCTCTATCTAGCAATGACACAGAGATGACCCCTGGGATAAACCTATGATCACCCATCCATTCATCCAGATTTCTCTTGAAGAGAGTCAGTGAGGGGCTCTGCCTAACATGGACAGGTATCCTGTTCCAGAGTACAGGAAGCCTCTGGGTTATGAATCTCTCCCTCCAGCATGTCCTATTCATATTTGTGCTGAGGTTTAGATCTTTAGCTCTCGTGGCTCTGATGGATTTGGATTTTTTGAGGTGGAGCATATCCATTAATTCTGAATTGGACATGGCCTTGTACGTAAGGCACATATCACCTCTGAGCAGGCGGTATGCTACTGAATAGAGCTGGAGCTTTTTCAATCTGGCAGCATATGACATATGCTGGAGACCCTTGATTCTCTTGGTAAGGTACTTTTGGGGTCTCTCCAGCTGCTGCAGGTGCCGGGTGAGGTACATACCAAATGGGGCATTGTACTCAATCATAGGCCTGATAAGGGAGGAATATAAGTGTACAATGACATCCTTTGATCTGGATGTGAATCCCTTCATGATAAGGTGGGCAAGGTAGAAGGTCTTTCTAACCACTTTGGCGACGTGGGTGTCAAATGAGAGGTCACTGTCAACTTGGGTCCCCAGGTCTCTGATTATTTTTTCCATACTTAATGGATTACCACCTATGTGGTAATTTGTGGGTACTTTGTTTTTTCCAAAGGGGATGACTATACATTTTTTGGCATTTAGTTTAAGGCCATGACTCTGGCACCAGTCGTCTGTTTCTGTGAGGCTCTTCTGGAGGATGCATGTGTCAGCTGGTGTGTTGACTATGGTGCCTAGTTTGCAGTCGTCTGCGAACTTTGTCAGCCGCAACCCCCCTATGTTTGCCTGCACATCTGAGAAATAAATGCCGAACAAGAGGGTTCCCAAGACTGAGCCCTGTGGGACTTCACTTGTGACTGGCTTAGAGTCTGACATAGCTCCAGCTATTCTGACTTTGTGGGTTCTGTCCTTTAGCCAGTTTGCAACCCATCTTGTGACAAACGGGTTTACATTTAAGCTGTTGAGCTTGTCTATGATGCCTGAGTGGGGTATTGTGTTGAAAGCTTTTGCCAGATCCAGGTAGGCTGTATGAACTGCTTTGCCTTCATCGATGGCTCTAGTGACTGTTTCAAAAAAGTCCACCAGGTTTAAAAGACAGGATCTGCCTTTTACAAAGCCGAACTGGGTAGGGTCAATTGTCTGTAGGTCCCCGATGTCTTTGTTTATGAGTTCCATAATGATCCTTTCCATAGCTTTGCAGACCAGGCTGGTCAAGCTTATGGGGCGGTAGTTTCCAGGGTCTGTAGAGGTGCCACCTTTGTGGAGTGGGACCACTGTAGCTGTACGCCAATGTTCAGGGATGTATCCTGTAGCAAGGCTAAGATTAAACAGTGTTCTTATATGTGGGTTTAGCTCCTCTAGGAGTTCACGTAGCACGCAACCCGGGACACCGTCAGGTCCCATGGATGCTGTATTTTTAGCTTTGCTGAGGGCAGCTCTCACCTGGACATCTGAGATTTCAGGGAGTTTGCATTCAGCTGAGATATTTATTTCGTCTTTTGGGGGAGAGGGAGGGGAGAAATTTGCACTGAACCTGTCTGCCAGTATGTTGGCAATATCTGTGGGTTCAGTGTATTTTTTGCCATTATGAACTAACTCTGCACATATCTGAGGGTTTCTGCCCAGGTTTCTAACATAACTGAAGAAGGTCTTGTGATTATCTTTGGTGTCCTTAGCGATTTTTCTCTCGAAGTTGGCCTTTGGTGATTTTATTAGCGAACTTAGTTTTTTGCTAGTGCTGATCGGGGATGCCTTCCCTTTATGGGATTTTGCTCTGTCTTGCAGTAGCTTCCTTCTCTTGTTATAAAGTTTGTTTATGGCTGGGGTCCACCAGATAGGATGCCTGCCTTTGGTGGAAAGGGTCTTGGTTTTATTTGGGATTACATGATCCATGCATTCTTGGAGATGCCCGTAGAAAGCATTTGTGAAGGATTCAGCAGTGTGGGATGTGGTTTCCACTGGCCCAGGGGGCTTGAAGGATACCATTTCAGTCCTAAGGAGTGTAAAGTCGGCTTTTGAGAAGTTTCTCACTGTGGTCTTTTGTGCTGGGGGTGGAGGTGGGATATGGATATCTAGGGTTATTAGTTTATGGTCTGATCTCACTAGTGAGGGGTATACTTCTGGTGTTGAGCATTTTGTCCCCAGGTTTGTGATGATTAGGTCAAGTATATTATTTCCCCTTGTGGGGGAGGTGACTAATTGTTCCATCACATTTGAGTTGATGAATTCCAGGAACCTTTGGGCTAGGGTGTTGGGGCTTGAGTAATGCACCCTGTCTACGTTTGGGTAGTTGAAGTCTCCCAATATGATGGTATTTGGTGAGACATTCATATCCTCCAGTGTCTTCAGGAAGGCTGAATGGAGTTCCTGAGATTGCGAGGGTGGTCTGTAGCATGCAACAAGTTGTATAGCAGTTTTGCCTATGGTTAGTTGCACATGGATGGTCACCGATGCTTCGTGCATTGCCACTAACCTGGAGGTGGGGGTGTCTTTAATGAATATGGACACTCCCCCTCCTTTTGTGGTTCGGACCAGGTTTTGGGGCTGAAATGCATGATACGAGGTATAACCTGGTAGGGCTGAGGTGCTCTCAGGAGCCTTGAACCAGGTTTCAGTTACTGCAAAGACATCGATGCTCTCCATACTGAGGAGTGCTTTGAGAGCCTGCATCTTGAGATTTAGACTTCTGGCATTACCCTTAGTTTTTTTCCTTTATTGTTTTCTAAGGTGGTGGGTTTGTCTTTTGAGCCTTGTCTAAAAAAGGCACTATGGGGGTGGCAAGAGCCTTAGCCAATATCCGGAAGCCCAGTAGTGACAGGTGCAAGCCGTCTCTTGAGAAGCAGCATGGCTTGTCCAGCATGTCATACCTAGCAGACAGACATTGGATCCCCCTAGAATGACACCAGTAATTGAGCCAATTATTAAAGCTGATCATCTTGCCCTTGTATTGTGGCATCATTCTTGGTGAGGGCAAGATGCTGCTCAGGGTCAGGGTCATAACAGCCTGGGCTACATAATCAGAGATCTCCTCTATGTCTCTTTTCATGTAGTCCATGGAGGTATGTCTCAGGTCATTCACGCCGGCATGGACAATGATGGAGTCATATTTGTACTTGCTTTGGAGTGACCTGAGTGCTTGTGTTATGTGGCGGATCCTAACTCCCGACAGGCAGCTCACCGTTACCCTCTCTTTGTTCAGCCTGGTAAGCGGGACGTTAGTGTGTCTAACTATAGAGTCACCTATTACTATTGTATCAGGCATGGTGTTTCACCTTAAGGGCTGTGATTGTTTGGCACACTGACTTTGCGTACTATGTGTTGCATGTGCAGAGTTTTGAGGTGGTGTTTTCTTGGATATCTGCTTTGGGAGCCTCTGTTGTTTCGGTAAGTTTTTTATTAGAGCCTCCGAGTATGTATTTGTGTTATTATGTGTTTGGTTTGCAGTTGTGGTTGGTTTATGTCAGACTGGGTTTGTTGTGTATGTGGTTACCTTCTCCTCCTATCTGGTCTTGCTAGTCCTGTGTTGAGAGAGTTCGGCCTCCAGTTTGGCTATATAGTTGCATCTCTCACATGTGTTTGTTTTTGTTGGGAGGAGGAGAGGGTTGTCTGTGTACATGAGACAACTGTAACATTGTCTCAGGATTCCTAGATTAACCAGCTGAACTGGAGAGGACGTCAGTAATATACCACTCGACATGCCAGAATAGTATAAGGGGGTGATGTGTAACTGGGTCAGAGAGAGGACTTTGAAGGGAAGTGGGTATTAGCACGGGTTGTAGGTGGATGTAGTGCTTATGTTAGTTTAAGGGTGCTTCACTTAAAAGAAATGTTTTAGGAGCAAGTGCTAGGCTTATGATAAAGCGAATAGACTGATTTTGTTGAAAGTAGAGCTTTCTTAAGGGAAAAATTGAAGTGCAAACTTGGCGGAGCCAGGAATAGTTTAAGCTTGTTTAACTGGCGCTGCGCTATGCGCACAATCGCGCAAAGCCACGCAAACGCGGATTTTAAACAGGGAACTTCAAAAGAGCTGGAAATGGTCCATAACGACCAATTACAAGCTCTTGTGCTGAGGTCACTTCTTCAGGGACAAATAGGCTGCTCAAGGCTCCCCACTCCCACTGGTGAGCAAAGAAACTTCCTTCTATCCAAGCAAGGCAATGGATAACACAGGAACTACACCACAGTCCAGAATACAGTAAAGCCTGTATACTGGTCTAAAGTAGTCGAGAAAGGCGGGAAAACAATGATATTTTTTTGTTTTTTTGGTTAAAAAGTACACAAAAATGCAGAAAAAACAGTAATAAATCACTTACACAGGCTAGCTCACTTTAGTGGGTAGCCTCAACAGTTAAATTTAACAACAAACTTTCTACCAAATGCAACTTTAAGTGCAGATAATGTACAATGCAAAAAACAGGTAATAAAGCAGTTTAAACTTGTTCAAAGTAAGAAAAGGAAGGTCTCTCAGGTAAAAACAGCAAAAAATACTTAGATCAGGAAAGTAGTCGCTTTTCTCAGTTCTCTGCTGCTAGCACCACTCTGCAGGACCATGAGGAGCTGTTTCTGAGTAGTATAGCCAGAAAAAAACGCTCAGTGGTGGATTTTAAACAGGGAACTTTAAAAGAGCTGGAAATGGTCCAAAACAACCAATTACTACAAGCTCTTGTGCTGAGATCACTCCTTCAGGGACAGATAGGCTGCTCAAGGCTCCCCACTCCCACTGGTGAGCAAAGAAACTTCCTTCTATCCAAGTAAGGCAATGGACAACACAGGAACTACACCACTGTCCAGAATACAGCAAAGCCTGTATACTGGTCTAAACTAGTTGAGAAAGGCGGGAAAACAAGGATATATATATTTTTTTGTTTTTTTAGTTAAAAAGTAGACATAAATGCAGGAAAAACAGTAATAAATCACTTACACAGGCTAGCTCACTTTAGTGGGTAGCCGCAACAGTTAAATTTAACAACAAACTTTCGACCAAATGTAACTTTAAGTGCAGATAATGTACAATACAAAAAACAGGTAATAAAGCAGTTTAAACTTGTTCAAAGTAAGAAAAGGAAGGTCTCTCAGGTAAAAACAGCAAAAAAATACTTAGATCAGGAAAGTAGTCGCTTTTCTCAGTTCTTTGCTGCTAGCACCACTCTGCAGGACCACGAGGAGCTGTTTCTGAGTAGTATAGCCAGAAAAAAATGCTCAGGGGCGGATTTTAAACAGGGAATTTCAAAAGAGCTGGAATGAGAGAGAGAGCTGTCTATATATGCAGCCAGGTCTTTTATGTCCAGCTTTGTTAGAAGAAGAATACCATTTATAACACATGGGACGGGAGCAGCTTTATTGTTTCACTGTACTGCAATCTTTTTCTTTTTAACTTTAGACTGTTTTCATTACAAGAATATGGATATTACAACCCTTGTAGGAGCTGTTTGGTATATGTGGGTGAGTGGATAATAGCACCCAGCTTGCAATCATTAGCAAACTTAGTCAAACACCTTTGTGCAGGGCAGTCATAGTGGTTAGTCTTCTAACATTAGGAACAAATCCTGTTACCAGGCTGAGGTTAAACAGTTTAAGTACAGGCTCAGATAGTGCATTCTTGACACTGATGAGAATGCAAACTGACATATTGTCTGATCCCATGTAAGCATTATTTTCAGCCTGTTACAGGGATTTCAAGATTGGTTCCAAAGTAACTTCATGGGAAATTAGATTTTCATATATAAAATGGGGCAGCAATGTGGGGAGGTAGGCTAAAGTTAGCACCAAGTGTGTCTGCTAATATATTGACTATGTCCTTGGGATTAGATTGTGTAATATTACCATGGAATAGCTCAGTGTAGTTTTGAATTTTCTGACATAGCTGAAGAAAAATGTTCAGTTTATTTTGATATATATCCTGAGGTAGTGCTGTGGCAATTTCTTGCAACTTTTCATTATTGTAATTGCTTTGTTATACAATTGATTTACATGGGAGTTCCGCTAGAGATCTTTATTTCTGAGCTTACCCTTATATTTAGGGTGGATAGATACTGAGTTTTATATGCAGCTGTTTAGGTGATGGTAAAAGCCAAAACTGAATGCAGCAGCCCTCTTGGTTGGGTATATTTAAAAGGGATTGTTGGGAACTTGACATATGTCTTCTACAAGCTGAAGTAGGTTTGCACTGGAAATGTCCCTAAAGATTGTTACATTTGTTGATGGGGTAGTACAACAATTAAACCTGATAAAGAAGATACCCCATTCATGTTACTGTACTTAGATAGCATGTAGCTCCAGATGCAGATGCACAGCCATGTTGTGATGCAGTTCAGAAGGTCTAACAGCCATGTAAAATGGAATTAGTCCTTATGAATACCAATTCATTGCACATTTTCTCCTCATTTGTCAACTGACCATCTGTACCATTCTGTCACAGTGGTTTAATACTCTTTACCTTAAATTTTAAATCTGGTATCTGGTGAGAGATGTTTCATCAAGTGTGTGCCAGCATGCTAGAATCATCTTCAAGTATACATTAGAAATACTCAGTGTCTCACTGATAAAGATCAGTCTAGAGAATTTTGTAATCTCCATGTACAACTGCAAATGTTATCTTGACAATGGTTAGATGCCCCAGGTAAGGAACGTTTACAATATGCAGTGAATTTTACTGACCTACCCAATTTACAAATCTCCTTCTTATAAGTGGTGTATCCCATATTACCCACTTCATTTCAATAATCATTGCTCTAATTTCCTTACCTAGGTAGCTTCACATGAACATTTTATTGAAAATAAGAAATCCACTGCTGTCAATTCTGTGGACTGTACAGCTGTACTTCTCAAATTAAGCCCATGTCTCCTGGCTTAATACTCAGTTTTGAATTGGTTTTATGTAAATAATACAGCAATAAGCATGTTCCTCAATTTGCTCTTCCTTACATTGTATTTTTCATACTTGTCTCTTAATCATATTTTGTTATTGGAATGAACTTTGTAACAGTCTCATTGTATAACTTCTTTAATATTCTAAAGTAATGATCACTATATTTCTGTATATTACTGAAGCATTTTCTCCCTGGGCCTCCACTGAAAATGGGTGTACAAGGATGGGTAACAGGGCATTTGTATATATGGATGGATAACAGGGCATGTGTGTATATGAATGTATAAATGGGCCTGTGTGTACATGGATGGATAACATGGCCTTGAATATATACGGATGGATAACTAGGCATGTGTGTACATGGATGGATAACTGGGCCTGTGGGTAGGGTCTATATTACAACCGTGAAAGTCCAAAACATCGAATACGGAATAATCAACACATATTACATGAACAGCAAATACACTGAACACCCTAAACCACGAAATTCAAAATCTTGAGCCGCCATAGTTGTTCAACCCCACAGCGTGCTACATATTACCTACCCAAACAAAATAAATAAACCACATACATACACTAACCAAAACCCTACACTAAACCTTACATACATTATTGCCTATGCACTTAGTTTAACCCCCATCCCAACCCTAAGGTCCATAACTATTGTACACTATTACTATCTATGCACTTACCTTAACCCGCACCCTAACCCTAAGGTCCGTAACTATCTCACACTATTACTATCTATGCACTTACCTTAACCCGCACCCTAACCATAAGATCCATAACTATCGCACACTATTACTATCTATGCACTTACCTTAACCCGCACCCTAACCCTAAGGTCCATATCTATCACACACTTACCTTACAGAGCTATACCGCAGAAGGGCCAACTATGACGATTTGACATTTCAGATTTCGCGCTTCAGGACGATTGGTGTTTTCGCATTTCAATGTATACGTCTCGACGTTTCCATATTCGGGTAAGTAGACCTTCACGAATTTAATAGTGAACATGTGGGTATATGGAGGGATAATTTGGGCATATTTGTACATGGAAGGATAACTGGATCTGCATGTACATAGATGGATAACTTGGCCTGTGTGTTTATGGATGGATAACTGGGCATGTCTGTACATGGATGGATAACTGGTCCTGAGTGTACATGGATGGAGAACTAGGACTGCATGCACTTGGATGGATAACTGGGCCTGAGTGCACATGGATGGATAAATGGGCCTGAGTGTGCATGGATGGATAATTGGGCATGTCTGTACTTGGATGGGCAATTGGGTATGTGTATATATGGATGGATAACTGGGCATGTGTGTATATGAATGTATAAATGGGCCTGCATGTACATGGATGGATAACTTGGCCTTGAGTATACATGGAGGGATGATTGGGTATACATGTACAAGGAAGGATAACTGGGTCTGCATGTACATTGATGGATTACTTGGCCTGTGTGTGTGTATATAGATGGATAACTGGGCCTGAGTGTACATGAATAGAAAACTGGGCATGCGTGTACATAGATGGATAACTGGTCCTGAGTGTACATGGATGGATAACTACGACTGCATGCATATGGATGGATGAATGGGCCTTAGTGTACATGGATGGATAAATGGATCTAAGTGTGCATGGCTGGATTGTCCTGAGTGTACAAAAACAGATACTTGGACCTCAATGTACATGGGTGGATAATTGGGCCTGTGTGTACAATGACGGATAATTATGGATACACACCATGCATGCTTGTGTAAAATAACACCAGAAATGGTACCCTAGTATCACTGTCTTGTCAGCCAATTTAGGGTACACAGACTATAGACAGAAGCACAGATGTATCTTAATGTCTGCACATGCTCATATAAAAGTCAAAATGTTGATGTCTAGTGACTACTCTGAATTATCCCTGTGTATAATGCTTACTGTTGCCTTTGTGACGTGGGATATAGTTGGAAAAGATGTGAATGCATTAGTCCACTTAGTTTAACAGTTAACCACCTTCTATAGTGTCTGTGGCTCAACAGGTAACAAGCACACTTGTTTTTATGATGGAAGATCCGAAGACTGTGGGTTGTATTCCCACACCAGGTGATTGGATTCATTTCCCAATACTGACACTGCAATGCAGTATAATGTGGTGCGCTCCTGAGTGAGTAATCCTTAGATTGAGATGTTAAACTGTGGTCCTATGTATCTTAGTTGGTGGAAGGTCATGTGATGTAAAAGATCCCAAATCACTTATCAAAAAAAGCGGGTAAAGCTCCACCCTACTCTCCTCAAGTTTCCCGTAGTTAGTATAAATATTACATCAGAACTCCCCACAAAAGAGGCTACTAGCCTAGTGGAACTTACCTGGTCAACAAAGGCTACATTAATAAAAATACAGTTTCAGACATAATTATAAGTGGGTGATGGGTGAGCAATGCCATTTCTAAGGAGAGGCCTGATGTAACACTATTATTATTGCTGAGCATGTTCAGGAAGTTAACCATTTTTTCTGGTTTTGTGAAAGCATGTTGACTGTATCAAGGTATGGGAATTAAATGGGTAAGAAACTAACCATAGAGAGCAAGTCCTGTAGATAACTGGTAGTCCATGATGAAAAATGGGTGGTAGAAGACAAGATTTCTTTCTGACTCCTCATTCTTCCCACTCTTTTCCTTAACTTGCTGGCATCTGAGAACATCGGGCATAAGAGGTGAGAGCAGGGGATCATAATGGGTCAAAGAATATTACCAGGCTTCAAGTTTAAAAATGGGCCTGCTGCCTAGTAGCATGGTCAGTTTGGTATTATCAGCAACACCTCCCAAAGACATTGCACTGTATAGTGTACTTAACTTACAAATGTACTTTATTTTATTTCATTTCATTTATTTATCCATTTAAGGTTTATTAATCAAAGTAGAGCAAGGATCCTAGTAGACCATTTTCAAGCTCAGTATGGCTGAAATGCAACCAAAGAAAAAATAAAGTTTAATAATATTACTGCAACAGTAGTAATGTAAGAGCAAGAATAAAGGAATGTATAAGACAGGATAATATGTAGCATAAATCAATACCACAAGAATGCAGCCAGCAAGATAGATACAAAAAGTATTTGTACACTGCCATGTCATCATAGTATAACATTTCTATGCAGAAAATATCCAAAGAACAAATTATTTATGTCATGTGCAATTGTTGCACATATGATATGAAGGAGAGTAAGGCATGAGTCAGATAAGTAGAAAAGAGGGAGACAGAAAAAATATAAAAAAAAGAAGTTTGGGGGGACATATTTACAGGTAAACAAGGGTGCATCCACCTTATAGTGTGTCTGAACAAGTTAAGCAAACTCTGAGAGAGGAACTACAGGGGATGTTGGATTTGGGGTGAATCTATGACTCCAATAGTTTACTTCTGTTTTAACATATCTTATTACAAAAATATAAGCTAATAAATAAACATTTTGTTTAATTTTTATACACAGTAATAGCATATGTTACAACCCAACACCCTAATAATAGGTGATTTCAACTACCCCACCATTAACTGGGAAAACTACTCATGTACCAACTCTTTTGCTCAACGTTTTCTGGAATTCATAAATTCCAATGCCTTGGATCAACTTATCCACACGCCCACCAGGGGCAGTAATATCCTAGACCTGGTCATTACCAGCATGGTCAACCAGTGTTCCACACCAGAGGTCAATTCCTTGTTGGTCAGATCCGACCACAAGTTAATCACCCTAGACATCTACATCCCACCCCCACCCCCATTAGGGAAACCACCGTAAAAAAATTCTCCAAAGCCAACTTCACGCTTCTTAAGACAGAAGTGGCAACTTCATGACACCCATGCAGATGGACAATAGAGGTATGGCTGCTGAATCCTACACAAATGCACTTTATAAGCACTTACACGAGTGCATGAATCATGGTATCTCTAAAAGAAACAAGATGCTATCCTCCAAAAAATGAAGCCAATCTGATGGTCCCCTGCCATAAACAAACTCTACAACAGAAGAAAGAATCTGTTGCAAAAAATAGTAAAATCCCATGATTGGAGGAACTCCTTGGTCAGCCTCAATAAGAAGCTGAGATCTCTCATAAAATTCTCCAAAGCTAGTTACGAAAACATAATCGCCACTGATTCTAAAGACAACCACAAAGCATTCTATCGCTATGTCAAGAATCTCAATGGCAACACTCAGATCTGCTCTGAGTTACAGCACAATGGCACTAAATATACAGAACCAACTGATATTGCCAACATCTTGGCACATAGGTTCAGTGCTAACTTTACCCCCCTCTCACCCCCTAAAGGGCCCATCTCTATACAGGAAGAATGCAAAGTTCCTGTAATCATGGCTGCACAGGTAAAAACCACACTCTCCAAACCCGAGAACACAGCATCCATGGGACCTGTCAACATCCCAGGCTGCGTTCTACATGAACCTACAGAATGAACTGGCACTCCACATAAACACCATGTTCAATCATAGCCTCACCTCAGACTTTGTGTCCACTGAATGGTGCACAGTGACGGTTATCCCACTCCACAAAGGAGGAGCAACCATGGATCCTGAGAACTACTGCCCCATTCGCCTAACGAGCCTGGTCTGCAAGGCCATGGAATGTATCATCATGGATCTTATACACAAAGACATTGGTAATCTCCAAACTCTGGACCCCACCCAGTTCGGGTTTGTAAAAGGCAGATCATGTCTCCTAAACCTGATAGACTTCTTTGAAGCAGTCACCAAAGCCTTAGATGAGAATAAGGTGGTTCACACAGCCTATCTAGATATTAGCAAGGCTTTTGACACCATCCCCCACTCTGGAATTATAGATAAACTC
Source organism: Protopterus annectens (assembly GCF_019279795.1). NCBI lineage: Eukaryota > Metazoa > Chordata > Ceratodontiformes > Protopteridae > Protopterus > Protopterus annectens. Next base: position 778,264,154 of record NC_056734.1, read on the forward strand.
ACTAAACTAGGTATAAATCCCTATTTCACAAGATGGGTTGCCAACTGGCTCACTTCCAGAACCCACACTGTGAAAATAGCAGACTCCAAATCCGACTTCAGACGCGACAAGTGGAGTACCACAGGGTTCAGTCTTGGGTCCTCTCCTGTTTGGTATCTACTTTTCTGAAGTACAGGCTAACACAGAAGGTCAGCTAATGAAGTTCACAGATGACTGCAAACTTTTAGCCATAATTGAAACTCCTAATGATGTGGACATCCTACAATAAGGCCTCATGGAGACAGATGCCTGGTGTCAAAGCCATGACCCCAAGCTCAATGCCAAAAAGTGCATTGTCATCCCCTTTGGTAAAAACTCTGTATCCATGAGCTACCAGATAGGTGGTAGTCTACCTAACACCAAAAGTGTGATAAGAGACCTTGGGACACAGGTGGACAGTAGTCTCTCCTTTGATAACCGCATTGCCACAGTAGTTAGGAAATCCGTGTACGTGGCACACCTCATCACAAAAGGTTTCTCATCCAGGAAAAAAAGAGGTGATTGTTCCCCTCTACTCATCACTCATTAGACCCATTATAGAGTACAAAACCCCTTTTGGTATGTACCTCACAAGACATCTGCAACAACTGGAAAGGCCGCAGAAATACCTCACAAAGAGGATTATCGGCATCAAACTGATGCCCTATGCAAACCGTCTCAAAAAACTCCAGCTTTACTCTTGTCACATATCGCCTATTCAGAGGCGATCTCTGCCTAACATACAAAGCTATGTCAAACCCAGAGCTGTTGGACATGCTCCACTTAAAAAAATCCCAATTCCTCCAAGCTAGACGCTCTAGGGACCTAAACCTTGTCACAAAAATAAACAGAACGTGCTGGAGGGATAGATTCCTGTCCCAGAGATTTTCCCATACTCTGGAACAAACTACTTATCTATATAAAACAAAGCTCCTCATTAGCACTCTTCAAGAAAAATCTTGATGATTGGATGGGAAATAGGAAATTCACCCCAGGGATCACCTCTGTGGCTCTGCTCGACAGGGGCACAGGAACATAATTTTCTTAGGTGGCGAAAGCCAGGGTACCTTTTTGTCTGGGCTTGTATAGGTCCTACGGCCAACAGACTAGTACCTACCTATGAACCTATGAACCTATGAACAACTAATCCAAAATAGTATTAAGTCCAGGAATTCAGCAAGTGGAGGAAGGGATGGGTGGTAGATGAAGGTATCAGTCGAGAAGCCCTACCACAATGGTCCAGATTGGGCACCACAATTGCAGGAACCCTCCCTGTTCACAACATACAATTGTCTGCAACATACATATACATATATGTGCTATATATCAGCAGACCACCACGTATGCAGTATCACTCACACTGTGTATGTTATGGTATCAGTTTTTGGTGAAAAACAAAAGCGCGTCAAATATGATTCCAATAGTCACTATGGTCAGAATGAACTTAACCTGCCCAGAGCAGGACCTCCATTTTTGCAGGTGATACCATATATTTTGAAGTATTATGCCAACAAAAAAAAAAAATCAAATAATTTTGAAAATTGTCAGACAGGAATGTCATATAGTTGGTGCCTAAATTCCAGGTAAATACACCTATACATGGGAAGTATGAGTGGCTTGACAAAATGGCTAAAGTGGCCAAGGACAGGACATAGGTATCTAATGCATGCCTTTAGTGAGCATTTGTAAATAATATTTCAAATAATGTAGGTTAATGTGGCCATTCGATGCTTGCATGGTTATCAGTGTAACTTCATGGTTCATATTTGGAATTTATGATGGAGAAGCAGTGCATTTGACAGGATTATATGTGCCACAAAGAAGGATTCTGTTGAAACTCTGACAGATGTTAGTTGTAGAACTAGATAGGATGACTCAAATACCATATGCCCATGTACTTGTTCATATTCCTGAACTTTATTTTTATCCTTTCTTGACAAGATTAGTCCCACAAGGCTAGTAGTCTGTTTTCAGGGGAGTCCTGGGGTGGTATTTAGACTACCAGGGGAAATTTGCCGCGGGCGTCAAAGAAGTTCCCTTGCTGTTTTAGAGCAGGAATGCTTTTCATTGTTTCACTTCCTGTTTCTGTTCCAGGTGCAGTGGCAGCTTAGAGAAGCATGAAGAATTATGGTGGACGTACAAGAAAGTTCTGGCAGCAAGGATTAGTTATTGTTAGAGCAGAAACAACTTAGTCATTTTGAGTTATCAGAGGAAAAGAACAAACAAGTGTGCATAGGTCACACTGGATACGAAGGTAGTTGAGCCTTCACAAGTAGAAATATTAAGCAGCTCAGAGTTTATGAAGGCAGGTGATCCTTCAGGAAATGTAATTTCATGCAAAGAAAAGGGAGATAAGGTTGTTTGTGAAGAAGGTGAAGGTAATTAAACCTTCACAAGATTATGATGTTCAAGCAGAGGTTATTCGAGGATGATAGTGAGAGCCAGATTGGACGTATTATTACAATCCTCTAGTTGGGATGGTTACAGGATGTTTTATTACAGGAATTAATGTTGCAGAGTGAAACAGAGAGTGAGAAAGCTGTTTCATGGGCAGATATAATGTACAGACAACAGGAAGCAGAAGCAGAAGTAGTAATGAAGGAGAAAACAAAGTAATATGCAGACAGGGAAAAGAAGGAGAAAAGAGAAGAAAAAACAGAACCAAGAAAGAATTAGTATCTAGTTAGAATTAGAAGCAAAGAAGAAAGAGGACTAGACAGGTATGATATTTGGGACAACATAAAAACACTGTTGGGTACTTCTCCAAAGAAGTAAGAGCATATTAATAAAGACACTTCTTGTGACATGATATCTGAATCAGGACAATGTATGGAGAAGAGTTTGGAAAATATGTGTTAAAGAAAAACTGTAGTCCGTGGAATTTGTATGTTTTCTAAATATTTAATGGAGAAACTAAAAAAGAAAACATTTGTTCAGTCCCGAACTGAAGTTGACAAAGAAACACTAAAAGAATATTTAAAGACAATTAAAGATGTGATGGATATTACTAAAATTTATGACAATAGAGGATTGTGGATTAGGAGCTGTGAATATAGTGTTTTATTAAAAATGGAAAAAGAAAAGATTGTATACGTCCCAAGTATGATAAATGCAGATGGGAACAAAGGTGCAGTGAAATATTGGAGACAACAAGATACTTTCTTTTGTGGAAAAAGTGACCATTTAATTAATGATTGTGATAAAGGAAATGTTATATTCATGACAAAGTGGGTCTTGATGCAAAAAGAAGTGAAAAGAAATGTTTTAAAAGTGAAAAAGCTGGCCATTTATAGATGAATTGTAAGGAAAGCATAGAAGAACATAAGGAAAAAGCAAGTAGAGAGCAAGACACTGAGGTAGAAGAAGAACAAGAAAATGTGCAAGATAAATAACAGAAAACACTGAGATAGAAGAAGAAAATGTAGTAAAAGGAAAAAGAAAGAAAAATGGAAATGGAGGAATGTCAGAAATAAGTGAAGAAGAGATGCATTGGAGAGTAGTGAAAAGAAGAAAAGATTCCATTGGGAAAAGGGCAAATGATAAGAAAAGAAAGTTCATTGGCTTAGGTATGAAATCGACTAAGAAATGGAAAGGATAATAAGAAGGTGGAGTGGAAACAACAAGATAATAAAATAAAATAAATAAATGAAGAACTGAGGATTTTAGCAATTAATATCATAAAAAACATAAAACAAAGACAAGGGGTATTAGAATGGTATACATCACTTGACATGGACATAATTATTTTAGAATATTTAAGAATATTAACAGAAGAAGAAGAAGAAGAGACATTACAAACAGAAAAGTTATTGTGGTGAGATTATTTGGAATATAGGAAAAGAAATGTGTTCAGGCATAGGAATATTATGCAAAAAATCAGTAGACATTATGGATTTTACCTTGGTTATAACGGCTAGAGTAACAATAGTAGATGTGAGATGGAAAGGTCAGGTTTATAGAAGAATAGCAATCTATGCATATGTAACAAAGAATTTGAGAGAAGATATGTTCAAGAAAATTCTAGATTACGTAAGTGTAAACATGCCTGGGGATTCAATAAATTTCGTGTAAGCTTAGCACAAAGCCAACATGGAGTTTATGTGTTAACGCGATGAGCAGTAGTGATAATTGCATATGCATACCATGCATCATGTTTACAGGAAAAAAATGAGGTTTCATGGCCAGTAACAGTGTTGTCAGCCAGGAAACCATGTAAAGTAGCATGGAAACCTGCAGACATGTTGACCTATAAGCAAATTAGTTCTTCATGATTGTGTGGGCAGCCTCTATGACTGCCATGCCTTAATATACAACAATGCATAAAGCTCTAGTACATTATATGAATGTCTAGTCAGTGCAGAGTACTGTGCAAACCTGTTTTAGGCATACGGAATACAATTTTGCTGGTAATCAGCAAGGGTACTTAGACTGCATTATAAATAACTATTCTGGGGAAGTGTGTGTATTAAAAAGGGCAATACACATGAACTGTAGGAATCAACACAGGGGAAGAGGACAAGATAAACATGATAATGTACAGCAGATGAGGGCATGTCAATGTATGTTCACCACAAAGCCAAGACAGTTGCAGCATGAACAGTAATCCATTATCTACATAAACAGTACGCACTACTTTTTACATCTCCTTTGCGGGTATAGTCTTATCATCACACAGTTATTGTGTATTATGTGACTGCCACACAAGGTCACATATCAATGGAGATTTGTTGTGATATAAGCATCCGAACATGATCACTGGAGAGGACATTTATCAAGGACGGTAAGTACACGGGAGGATGTGCATATTGTGAAGATGTGCAAAATGATTTGCTTGCATATGAATGTAATGTCAGTATAGGCTTCAACCAAGCAGCACACATAACAACAGGCTCATGGATAAGAGTACACAGAAACAAAACAAGAAAACACAATAATACAGAGCTGCTGAGTAGCTGCAAAAAGAACTTTACTGGCGTTCTGGTACCTTGGCTGAATGCCTTCAGAGGAATGCTTTTCATCACACCAAGCAGCCATTTTAAATCATCATCAATTAATTAAATCAAACAATTAAACATATTTAAAGTGCGAGGGCTATTTACAACAATGCTTAAAATTATTTTTAATACTTATACTTCTTCTTCTTCTTTCAGCAGTTCCCATTAGGGGTTGCCACAGCAGATCAACTGTTTCCATTTCTTCCTGTCCTCTGCATTTTGCTCTTGTCACACCAACCACCTGCATGTCCGCTCTCACCACATCCATAAACCTTATCTTAGGCCTCCCTCTTTTCCTGTTACCTGGCAGATTCATCCTTAGAATCTTTTTCCCAATATACTCTGCATCCCTCCTCAGCACATGTCCAAACCAACGTAATCTTGCTTCTCTGGCTTTGTCTCCAAACCTTCCAACCTGGGCTGACCCTCTAATATACTTATTCCTAATCCTGTCCATCCTCGTCACACCCAGTTTAAATCTTAACATCTTTAACTCTGCCACATCCAGCTCTGACTCCTGCCTTTTTGTCAATGCCACTGTCTCCAACCCATATAACATAGCTGGTCTCACTACCCTCTTGTAGACCTTCCCTTTCACTCTTACTGGTACTCGTCTGTCACAAATCACTCCTGACACTCTTCTCCACCCACTCCATCCTGCCTGTACTCTCTGCTTCTCCTCTCTTCCACACTCACCATTACTCTGAACTGTTGATCCCAAGTACTTAAACTCATCCACCTTCCCCACCTCTACTCCCTGCATCCTCACCATTCCTCTATCCTCCCTCCCATTCACACACATATATTCTGTCTTAGCCCTGCTGGCCTTCATTCCTCTTCTCTCTAGAGCATATCTCCACCTCTCCAAGGTCTCCTCCACCTGTTCCCTACTCTCACTACAGATCACAATGTCATCTGCAAACATCATAGTCCACGGGGACTCCTGTCTGATCTCGTCTGTCAACCTGTCCATCACCATTGCAAATATGAAAGGTCTCAGAGCTGATCCTTGATGTAGTCCCACCTCCACCTTAAACGCATCTGTCACTCCCACCACAGACCTCACTTCTGTCACACTACCCTCTTACATATCCTGTACCACTCTTACATACTTATCAAATCTTCAAATTAATATCTAAATTTAGTCCTGTTGGTATTAATATCCTGTAATTTAATATAAACCTACTTTCTAATTCCAACAAATTCTGCATAAAATTGCCCCCACCTTCTAAATGTGGTTTAGCCAACACACACACACACACACACACACACACACACACACACACACACACACACACACACACACACACACACACACACACACACACACACACACAAAAAAGGAATTAGTCACCACTGTGAGCACATGCTGATGGACATTCCACATACCATCTACCTGAGTACACAGGTCACATACCACTTGGTCTGCTCTTAGGAGTGTGCTGTCAATATTGTAATTTGCTGTCATAATGGAACTAATCCCCCTTGATTTTTTTATCTACTGTTTCTCCATGGCTCTGGCAGCAATCTTTTGTGTGTAATACTATCTACACTGTGTTAATACATTTGGATTATACCAATGCAAATCTTGGATTCAATGATTGCCCACAATTTGCAGTCCTCCACAAAGCTATTTAGACAAAGGATTTGTAAGTTAGTCTTGACATCTGAGACTTAAATAATGAACAGGAAAGGGCCTAGTACAGAATCCTGAGGTACAGACCTGGTCACTGGACTCTTGATAAAGGTGACCTCTCACACTTTAACATTATCTGTCATGTATGTGAAACATTTGTCTACCCACTTGGTGATATAGGTGTTTATGCCCACTTGAGACAGTTTCTCTGTAATACCTGAGTGTGGATTTGTGTCAAATGCCTTGGCCAGATCAAGATATGGAGGATGAGTGTTTTCCTCATCCATGCCCATGGTGACCTTCTTGAAGACATCAAACAGATGTAACAGACATGATGCAGCCTTAACAAACCAAACATGGGTGTGGTACACAGTGGGGGAATTGCTTGTGTCCTTTTAGATAAAGTCCATGATAACTCATTGATCTGCCATACAGATGAAGAATATCAGGCATGTGGAGCTATAACTCCATGCATCAGGTGATGGTCCTCCCAGCCCAATGGATAACTGTTGTTGTATACCCTTCTACAAGAACATAAGCTGTCTGGAGGCTGTGTTGAAGTAGGGATCCAACCATGTCTGCTAGTTCAGGATTTAAATAAGTCTATAGGCAACCTGGGATGTTGTCAGGGCCCATTAATTCTGTGCTTTTAGTCTTGAGAGTGCTCTAATGAGCTGCCCTCCTACGATAACTTGAGTAATGTTTGCATGTATACTGTGGCTGATGGCCAGTGGTGACAGGGGTGCAAAGTGTGATACAAACTGTCAACTAGCAGATTGTCTATTTTCTCTGGTTGACTATGGCTGGTGGCATCGACAAACAGATCTGTGCTTAGTTGTGTATTCCCCTTAACATTTCACATTTATTGAAATTCATGCATTGTAAAAGCAACTCCAAATACAGCCTTGGTTATACATCACATGCCATGCAGTGGTACTGTTCACACAGTCATACAGCTGTACTAATGTCATGTAATTACATCAATCGCACAACATATGCCTATATGTGTTTCATGGTCAAGCTGTGTTTGTGCATCATGATACCATATCAGGCACATTACAGATTAGTTGTTTGTGGCTCATACAGACCATCTCCTGACACAAATGTTACTAGTCACACTATGATGCTGCTGAACACATCAATAATCCTTGGGAACAGCAACACAGCTGCACATGCAATGCGTTCCACAAGGCTGCAGTTGAATAAAACGTGATATTTCTATTTACAACAGAGCATTACGACATGTGGATGGAACAAGACTTATGTGCCCATGTAATCAGTATAGATTTATATTGATGTCTGTCAAAAAGAAGGTAGGTAGACACATGTACACCTGTGCCATACTGCAAGTGTCTCTGTGATAGTGGAATGAAAACTGTGTAGAATGTTGATCTGCTCCACTAAAACAACATATTTTAATAAGCCAACAATATACATAAAAGTTTATCATACCATGTCAGCAGTTCTCAGGAGCCATATTACTACTGCTGTTATAGAAGGAGCATGTAATGAAATGGCAGCAGTGGCCATCAATATATTAGCTCACATCACAGGTTGTAAGACCCTCTCATAGGTATATTCTACATCCACACCTCAGCATAGCATGTGTCAATGACAGAAACATCAACATGTCAAATGTTCAAGGGTCATAGGACATTATTAAGCTAATGGTCAACATCACATAAAATCATAGCCATTATTATGCCATTTAAAACAAACTCTGGAAATCTATATGATGGAAGATAATAAAAGTATTGTGTGTATGTGTGCATTTGTTGGATTGCATTACATACTACCATTGTCCATATGGGACATGTGCACTGCACCATGGCAGAATTAGCAGTTACACATGAAGTGGTCTGGAGATGTCTTGCAGAGGCTCATGGAAGGACTCTGCTTCATGATGTGTGCATGCATATTTTACATGAGGACATCATCTACTCCTCTGCAAGAAGGATGCAATGTGGCCAGAGGAAAAAGGAGGATGGTAGATGCATGGTGCTGTGTTAAAAGGTTCTCGCAAATGGTCGTGAAATGAAGACTGATTCTAAAGATCATACAATGGCCCCAATGTACAAGCAACCACACACACAGCAGTACACTGGATCCAATTTCAACATTACACCTGTGAAGGTATAGAAGATGAATGCCATACAATGTAACACTAACACCATCACATGTTTGATTTTAACACTGTCACATTGTGCTTTTTGAAGCATAATAGCATCGTTGTATGTTGAGAACATGTTGGGAGGAATTATAAGAAAAGCTCAATAGGAACCCAAACTAAGTCCAAGCACAATAATATTCCAAAAAAATGGGCGTCCAAAAGGCTGAAGTTGAGTAAAAACAGTTTTAATAATAAATGTACACAAAACAAACTTGTGGTTGCTTTTGCTGCTTACCCACTTCTTCAGATCATAAAGAATAAAACACTTAAAACCTTATATACAGATAACCAGCCGTACAATTAAGTGATGTCAAGTCACATGGTGCAATTAATGATGCAATCCTCTCCTCTTCAGAGCAGGTTTTAAAGACACAGTATTATTTTGACCAGGGTATACAGTAGCCCTCAGGTCAAGAATCCATCTTAACTCAATGTATTCTGTTTCATTAGCTATATCACCTCCTCTTATATTAGTAGCAACTTTATGCAGAACCAAAAATTTAAATCGATGGGTATCATCTGTTTCCATCACATGTTTGCTAATGCATTACTTTCTTTCCTATTGCACATATCATTATTACGCTCAAGTACTCTTTCTTTCAATGTTCAATCGGTTTTCCCAGTATAGAACCCTTCACATATGATGCACTGTGTCCAATAAATTAGGTCATTATCTGTGCAGTCAGCATAAAAGCTGAACTCAGTCTTTCTTCTAGTTCTAGGATGTGTAAAAGAAGTAACCGTCCACACATGCCTACAGGGACTACACGATCTACATGCATACGTACCTCTCCTTTCAGAATGTACCCTGTCTATATAGTTCTGTCTATAGCATAGATGTTGCTTCAAGGTTTTATTGTTTTTAAAAGAGAATCATGGATGGGTCCAACCACATTAACTATGCTTGGGTCCATCATAAGTATTGGCCAGTTCTTTTTCACCACATCACAAATGATGTTAATGTTACTTCAATACGTTAAAGATACCCTGTTTGCATTGCCTTTAGGTAAATGTTTCTCCTTAGCTTGTTGGTCTAGGGGGGTCAGGCAAATATGGTCTAATCTCATTCCCAGTGGCAGATCTAACCTCATTAATAGCCCTTTTAATGACCCCTATTTTGTAACCATGCTCTAACAATTCTATACGTAAAGCATCCAGAGCTTCTTCTATCTTAGTTTCATTTGTGTGCAGTCTCATTACTCTGAGCACTTGATTTTTAACCACATTCCTTGGAATGTGCCTGGGGTGCATGCTGGTGTTGTGTAGGATGTTGTTCTTCCTACAGGGTTTCCTATACATACTAGTGCAAAAGCTGCCTAGCTCATCCTTCTTAATTACAGTGTCTAGAAAGTCTATGTCCACAGCAGAATAATGCATAGAAAATGAAAGAAAGGTAGTTGTGTTTTCTAGATAATCTACAAACTCCAACAGTAAATTGCTTGGTCCTTGCCAAACAAAAAATTCATCGTCCACAAATCGTTTATAAAATTTCACATTTGAGCTAAACCTAACATCTATAAAAACTGACTGCTTTTCCCAATATGCCAAGACAATATTGGCATAAGAGTTGGCACGTGCTGTGCCCATTGCAACTCCCAGTTTTTGCAGAAAATATTCTGATTCAAAGATGAAAACATTATTCACTAGTATTAGATCCAGTAGTGCACATAATAGCTCTACCTTAGCGGTAGAAAAAATCCTGTCAGACGTCAAGAAAAGCCTTACACTTTCTATTCCTACATCATTTAGAATGACCACAAAAAGTGAATTAACATCTAATGTTACAAACAAGATGTCACTCAAATCATCCAAATTTATTGACAATCGATAGGTCTTATAGGAACTGCTTGGTATCCTTCAACACAGCTGTAATAGTGTCAAGAACCAAACTAAGTTGCTTTTTGGCATATATAGAGATGGGCTCAGTCAGCCACCCTCTCCCTGAAACTATAGGTCACAGAAGTGGGTTGACAGCATCTTTATGAATTTTAGGTAATCCATAAATAATGGGTATTCTGGGATGGTCGACTGTGAAGTAGGTATATAAACCATAATCAATCTGATTCGGCATCAGCAAATCATATAAATAAAAGTTACCTCTGTTAATGATTCCAGTAACTTGGAATTTTTGCAGCTTCATATAAACCTCTTCATCATTTAACATACTAGACATATTTTCAATGTAACTGCTTTTGTCTAGAACTACTATCCCTCCACCCTTGTCAGCTGGTCTAATCATTAAATGCTGTGCCTTAGTTAAATCATGCAAAGCTTCCATTTCTTTGCAGGTCAGATTATAAAAGGTTGCACCATTACAATTATTTGCTAAACAATTTCTTAAGTCATTCTTACATACATTCAAAAAAGCCTCTAAGGCTAGTTTAAATTCAGGACTAAAAACACTTGGTTTCTTAAAAAAGTCATGTGACTGAACTTTGTCTGTAAATATCACATTTAACATTACATCCACGATTCTCTTTTAAAAACAATAAAACCCTGAAGCAACATCTATGCCATAGACAGAACTATATAGACAGGGTACATTCTGAAAGGACTTATACGTATGCATGTAGATCGTCTAGGGCCTGTAGGCATGTGTGGACGGTTACTTCTGTTACACATCCAAGAACTATGAGAAAGATTGAGTTTAGCTTTTATGCTGACTGCACAGATAAGAACATAGTTTATTGGGCACAGTGCATCGTATGATAAGGGTTCTATATTGGGAAAACCAATTGAACTTTGAAGGAAAGAGTACTTGAGCGTAATAATTATATACGCAATAGGAAAGAAAGTAATGCGTTAGATAAATGTGATGGAAACAGATGATACCCATCAATTAAAGTTTTTGGTTCTGCATAAAGTTGGTATTAATATAAGAGGAGGTGATATAGCTAAAGAAACAGAATACATTGAGTTAAGAAGGATTCTTGATGAGGGCTACTGTATACCCAGGTCTAAATAATGCTGTGTCTTTAAAACCTGCTCTGAAGAGGAGAGGATTGCATCACTAACTGCACCATGTGACTTGATATAATTTAATTGTATGGGTGGTTATCTGTATATAAGGTTTAAAGTGTTTTATTTTTTATGGTCTGAAGAAGCGGGTAATCAGTGAAAGTGCTCACTAGTTTGTTTTGTGTACATTTATTATAATTAAAACTGTTTTTACTCAACTACAGCCTTTTGAATATCCATTTTTGGAATGTTGGGAGGAGTGTCTGACATGGATATGGAGTCACATCTCTTTGTAAAATTGTCTCAAAAGGGATATTCGGATATACACACACGTTCGTTGTGTATATACAAATAATACACAAGTTGATTGCTATCAGATTAGAACCCATAAATATTTAGGTGAAGAAGCTAGAGAACACATTACTTAATGTTACTGCTGCAGCAGAAGTTTCTCTTTAGCACTGTCAAAGTGCATGTTATACAGGATGACATCACCTGTGTATGTTACAAGAAGATGTCCTGAGGAGTGCCTGACATAGCTGTGGACTCACATGTCATACTCATATGGGTGCAGCCCCCCACATTTCCTGCTGATTATATATACCAACTCCGAGATTGCCTTAAAGTGGTGAAAGGGCAGGTTTCCTGATACCTACGTTATCGGTAAGTACGTGCTCCGTTACTCAGTTCAGCTTCCTTGATGTTGGCCAACTATCACCATTCAATGTATGGCCTTACAATGATTTGTCCTTTTGATTAAAGTTAGGATCAATGTTTAGTGTTTGACAAACAGCCTTTCATGAACTTGCTGTTTGACGAATAAACATAGACCCTACTTGTACTCCATGGGACTGTAATGCTGACAGTAGGATAAACTTATGCTCTTCTGACTGCACACACACACACACACACACACACACACACACACACACACACACACACACACACACACACACACACACACACACACACACACACACCAGTGAAATTAGAACCCCTACCTAACTAGGGGTACAAGCTAGAGAACTTTATATTTAATGCATGCTCCACGGCACAAGCCTGACTTTTGTAATGTTGCAAGACAATTTATAGTGGACGATATCATCACTGGATGTTTGCGAGAAGATGTTGGGAGGCCTGTATGACATGCAAGTGTAGTCATGTATGACTGATAAAATATTTATACTGCATGTGATTGTATTACTGACAGTAGGTTATACAATTACACTTTTCGGACTATACATACCAGTTGACTGCAGTTAGATTAGAACCCCTACCTAAATAGGTACACCAATTAGAGAACTCAGTACTTAATACAAGCACCATGGCACAAGCTTGAGTTTCACAATGCTGCTGGACAATTTATAGTGGATGACATCATCACTGGATGTTTGAATGACAATGTTGGGAGACCTGTATGAAATGGATAGGTAGCCATGTATACTTTTTAAGAACTACAAACCATGATTGTTGATTGTTCCAAGAAATCCTAACAATATACATATATTGCACATATGCTTGATCAAATAATACAGATTAGGTTAACAGCATTGCATGTATCACCAAACTGAGTATTGTCAGCCGTCTAAACACGGATTTCACGTTCTAAGAATTTCTTAAGTTAAAACACCACTATTCATCAGAAACGGATTGACTGCTTTCATCTTATACAAACTAGGACTTCATCAGAATCACCTTCCATTTGTAAACCACTTCCTTTTGTATAATAAAAAGTGCCATATTAATTAATTGTAATAACTTCTTAAGGGTACAGTACATGTTAAAATGCAGCAAGGAACCTTTATACATATTTTAACAACTATTATAAATATCTTCAATATATTTATTTATTAGAAATATAATTGATAAAAAATTACTTTATTAAGACATATCCTAGCTTTTAACAAGGTTGTAAAGAAATGTTTTCATTTAAACATGGGAAATAGGAAGCATGTAATCTGAGCTGCTATTTAACTTATTTCTTTTCTAACTTGGCATTGGTATCCCCTCCCCTAGGGTTAGGTTTTATTTGCTCCAAAATACCAAAATAAAAGATTTTGTAAGATGGACACATTGTAGAGTGCTTATATACAGTGTTATTTACATTTTGATTACTGATCTGGTACTGATGTTCATATATTCTTTTACAGAGACATCTCTCTGTTTTACCTACATAGCAAGCTGGGCACCACATACATTTAGTGAGGTAAATCACTGCTTTAGATAGACAATTCCCTCTTATAAAAAAAACTTTGGAGCATGCGTTGTGTTGCAAAATTAAACTTTCTCATTCAAGTATGTAGGGGCATCGGGCACATGCACCACACTTTGCGGTCCTTTTCCTTTGAATACCATAACAATTAACACAAATAACTGGCAGATGGAAGCTGGAACCCAGATAAAACTCAGTAAATAGCGTAACCAACAGTTTAATACACGCTTTCGTAAAAACTTCATCAGAATACAAAAAAGACCAGAATTCAATGCATTTAAATACTCACACAATTAACAACCAATTGCTCAATTAAAATCAATTAACCTAATGATTAAAAAAGTACATTCTGTTTTTAGTTAAAAAAACAAAAAGGAATTAATTTCCTTATTCACTTGTAATTTCCTATACTTTAAAAAACATTTTATATTGATGTAATCATTAAGACCAGGGAACTTATCCGAGTTAAGTTTTATCTGCCACACAGTTTCACGCTGTTCTAAGAAATTCTTGTGGTCTCCTGCCCTGAGATCAGTGTGTGCAACTTCCAAAACTGAAAATAAAAATTTTTTGTATCCATTACAAGTTTTTGTGTGTTTATACAAAGCATTACTTTCATCACACGTCTTGATACTATAAATATGCTCTCTAATTCTAACATTTAAGCTCCGAGTGGTCATGCCTATGTAATATGCAGAACAACCAGAACATTGACCAATGTAAACCACCCCCTTAGTTTTGCAATCAACATAACATGGTACTTTAAATGTCCTGTCAAAGTTGTCTATCTTGATGTAAGGTCCCTCAGAAATGAATCGACACATGTTGCAACTATGGCAAGCATGCATACCAATCCTATTGGTATTGATGGTTGGTGGCACTGAGGTGGTGTTTTCCAAAATTCCCTTTAAATTATACCTATTCCTAAAAACAAATTTAGGACCAACCCCCAGTGTCCGTCTGATGTCCTCATTACCATTAATGATCTTCCAGTTGTCAATGACAATCTGCCTGATCAAGGATCCATCAGAACTGGTGTCAAAGGTACACAAGGTGTCAACATTGTAACCATTCCCTTGATCATGCTGTTGATGGCCACTGTTAAAAGAACTTGGAAAGTCTATGATAGATCTAAACATGCTGTCACGTTTGCTAAGAATCTCTTCACTGACCAGAGTTAACCCCTGAATGTCATACCCTCGATGTGTGAATAAAAACAAAACTGTGTGAAATTCTTCTATCAAATCACCCCATTTGGATGTCATCCTGCTCACTCGTATAAACTGCCCTCGAGGGATGTTCCTGATGGTATGTTTAGGATGATTACTGGAATGATGCAAATACCCATTGGTGAAGGTCTCTTTGCGGTGAACCTTGCTGTGAATACGCTGTTCATCTACATCCCAATATAAACACACATCCAAAAAATTCACCATAGTACCAATGTTTCCCAAGGTGAATTTCACATAGCTAGAAATGGAATTCATTACATGGAAAAACTCATTAACTACAGTGGAGTTGCCTTCAATGATGAAAAATAAATCATCAATGTAACGGCAAAAAAATTGGATGTTGAATTCGCGTTTCAAAATGGGTAACGCTTCGCACTCCCAAAGGGCCATAACTATGTTTGCAAAGGCGGGAGCTGCCGGAGACCCCATCGCTACCCCCTTCTTTTGTCTGTAGTAGCTGTTACCAAAAAGAAAAATGTTGTTCTCTAAAATTAATTCTAAAAACAATCTGATGGTTGAAATGGCCCCAGCAGTAAACCTACCACCTATTCTAGCTAAATATTCACAAACTGCATCAATCCCTTCCAGATGGGGAATGCAAGTGTATAAAGAAATAACATCAACTGTAAAAATCACATGCTTAGAAGGATCAAAAATGTGCTCCTGTAAAAAAGCACCAATTTTACTCAGAAAGTGCCAAGAATCTTTCACATAAGATGGTTCACTCAAAAGAATGGGACCTAAAGTTAAATCAATCACTAAGGAAATGCCTTCAGTGATGGAATGTGGGCAAGAAACTATCGGCCTGAGGGGTGGATTATTTACATCTTTATGTGTTTTTGGAATTCCAAAAATCACCCCTATGCGTGGTTCTGTCACAACACAAAAATCATACACCTCACTTGTGATGTCCCCTGTCATAAACAGACTGTATAACTCAGAGTGTATCAAACGCACTCTACGTTTGTAATCAAAAAGAGTAATACTTTCGTATTCCTCTGAGTTATTAATAATTTCTAACATTTTTGTCTGATAAATATTCTGGTCCATAATCACAATGTTACCACCTTTGTCACTTTTCATGAACCTGAAGCGATGAATATTAAATGTTTTTTAAAGTATAGGAAATTACAAGTGAATAAGGAAATTAATTCCTTTTTGTTTTTTTAACTAAAAACAGAATGTACTTTTTTAATCATTAGGTTAATTGATTTTAATTGAGCAATTGGTTGTTAATTGTGTGAGTATTTAAATGCATTGAATTCTGGTCTTTTTTGTATTCTGATGAAGTTTTTACGAAAGCGTGTATTAAACTGTTGGTTACGCTATTTACTGAGTTTTATCTGGGTTCCAGCTTCCATCTGCCAGTTATTTGTGTTATTTGTCCTTTTGGCGTTCTTTTTTCCCAATACCATAACAATCATGAATCTGAACTCCTCCCTCAAATTTCTCTTTTAAATTAGGACCTTTTTAAAAGTAAATATAGGTTCTGTACCTAAAATTTTATATATGTGTGAGTCACAATTTAAAATATTCCAAGTTATTTAACATTTGTTTATTGGGAAAGTCCGACTTGGAACAAGACAATTTTCAGTGGAAAACTGGAGAGAAACACTCCAGATGCATGTCTTTGTAATGTGGGAGGAAACCAGAGCACCTGGAGGAAACCCACACAAATGCAGGGAGGACATGCACAGAAGGTACTCCCGCCTAGAATTAAACAGGAGAACCTCTTGCTGTGAGATGACAACATTAACTGTTGCACCATTGTGCCATCCAATTGTTATTAACTATATTTTTAATCTTTCTTGCTACTGGCCCATATTCTATAAAAAAGGCCCTCTCAAACCTTGCTGTTTCTTGCTTTTTCCCAGTATTAGTTAAACCAACCCCCAATAAAGGTATATATTTCTTGCCCCATTGCGACTCTACATAATTTCTTATGTCATCCACTAAATTAGGAGGATAACCTCTGACTAAAAACATATTACCAACAAGTGCTGACTCCCTAAGCATATCCTCTACATGTAAAGTCATTCTAGCTGCTCTTATAAACTGCCTTTTGACTATATTTTTCTTATGTCTAAGTGGATGGGAGCTATAGAAATCCAAATAAGAGTTACTGAATGTAGGCTTTTATAAATAACTAATTTAAAACCTCTCTCTGTTTGTCTAATAAATGTATCCAAATAGTGAAATGTTTGACAGACATGGCTTTGTATTAATAGAAAATGTATTAAATATAATGATGTGAATCTTTGTCATTTAATCAGAGATGTTGAGAAGTTAAATATTGATATTAAAACTATTTAATTTTTCAAAACGGGGAAGGGTTATATAACAAACAGTTTACTATCATCAAAAGGAAATGTGCTAATGTGTTTAAAAGAAAAATTAGAAAATTGGAAAGGGATGTGAAGCAGTATACTGAAAATTAAGCATATCCTATCAAAACACATGGTCCTAAAAATATGCATAGTAAAAGCAATAATGCTTTAAAAGAAAGAGCTAACCTAGGAACACATAATGTTCAGATTAGAAAGGTAAGCATAGAGCTTAAGAATGTCTTTCCCCCTCGATATTTTCAGAGGACAGTAGGACCGAGTCAAAGGCATTACAATTCAGGACAGGAGTGGAATGAGTGTCCACCAACAAAGTGGAAACAGGGTAAAAATTGGACTCCTTGATAATTATAAGCAAAGGCATAATTCATACTTTTAATGGTTTTCATATATATAATTTTACCAAAAATATTATTAGAAGAACAATTTTTCGTTTTTTGAAGGGTTTGAAATTTGTTCCAACAAAAAGATTCAACCTAGTTGACTATTTAATCACAATTAAGTTATTCATTAAGAAACAATCTGGTTATTTATTTCAGTGGAAAAGAGAAAGGAGGGAACTATGAATTTAAAGGGAGAGAAGTATAGGTGAATAAAAAAAGTTTGTTTAATCCTCCCTTGCATCCCACCCTTAATATCTTAGAGAAGGCTATCACTGAAGATCTGTATAATTTGCAAGTGAAAATTAATAATCAAAGTTTGAATTATAACTTGAATACAAATTAAAAAGAATTATTTCAACAACTTAAACATGATAAAACAGTATGGATCATGAAACCAGATAAGGGGGGATGTATTGTATTATTTCACTCACTTGTTTATTCTAAGGCCATATTAGATTCATTAAGTGAAGAAGATACTTATTCTCCAGCATCCGTTAATGAAGTCAACAGATGTTATCAAGGAATAGATTCTTTTTTTGAAGAATTTTTATTAGAACAAAGAATTTCTATGGATATATATATAATATTTTGAAGGAAGAAAACCCCATTGTTGCCACAATCTTTGGTATCCCAAAAATCTATAAAAATTTGGAAAACCCACCTTTCAGATCTAGTGTGGCAAGGTGAGGGTGTAAGACATACCCTATTGGGTTATGTATTGATAGATCGTTAAAACCAGTTTACGATAAAGTTAACCAGCAAATTATAGACTCCTGGGGTTTTTTAGAGAGAATTAAAAAAGAATTTTGGAGAAAGAAATTATATTTTTAACCATAGACTTGGTTGATATTTTTTCATAATTCCTAGGGAAGAAGGTATGGAAGACTTTTATAATAGTATGGTTAAGCACACAACTTTTTCAAGAGAGAAAATCAATTTGATTAATGATTTAATAGCCATTGTATTAGATTATAATTATATATATTTAGAAATTTTGAAGGGGAATATTATAAACAAAATAAAGGTGTGACCATGGGGGAGTCTTGGGCCCCAATATATGCTACTATAGTATTACTGGATTGGGATTTAACTGTGTTTTTGAGTGTAATCTTTATCAATATGTAAAGCTGTATGTCAGATTCCTGGACGATATTTTTATTTTGTGGAAAGGGCCCGAAAAAGTTAATTTTGTTATCTATCTTAACCATTCTTCTTATTTGAAATTCATATATATAAGTATAATAAGGAAGGACTTAACTGCTTGGATACATTTATTAGACACACCGAGAGTTGTTTTAAATCAGTTATTTATAGAAAGCCTGCATTCAGTAACTCTTATTTGAATTTTTCTAGCTTACATCCACTTAGAAGAAAAGTATAGTCAAAGGCAGTTTATAAGCGCAGCCAGAATTACCTCACATGTAGAGGATGTGCATAGGGAGTTAGCACTTGGTAGTATGTTTTTAGCCAGGGGTTATTCCTCTAATTTAGTGGACAACATAAAAGGTTATATAGAGCTGCAATGGGGAAAGAAATATAAACTTTTATTAGGGGTTGGTTTAACTAATAGTGGGAAAAAGCAAGAAAGAGCAAAGTTTGAGAGGGCCCTTGTTACAGAATATGGGCCAGCGGTAAGAAAGGTTAAAAATGTAGTTCATAACAATTGGAATATTTTAAAAAATGACCCACACATATACAAAATTTTAGATACAGAACTTATATTTACTTTTAAAACAGGTCCCAGTTTAACAGAGAAATTTGAGAGGATTCACATTCATGATTTTTAAGGTATTTCAAGGAAAGGGATCACAAAGTGTGGTATATGTGAACAATGCCCCTATATACTTGAATGAGAAAGTTTAATTTTGGAAAATGATATATGCTCCAAAGTTTCTTTTATAAGAGGTAATTGTCAATCTAAAGAGATAATTTACCTCGCTAAATGTATGGGGTGCCCAGCTTACTATGTAGGTAAAACAGAGAGAGAAATCTCTGTAAAAGAATATATGAACATCAGTTCTAGATTAGTAAGGAAATGTAAATAATGCACTATATAAACACGCTACAATGTGTCCATCTTACAAAATATTTGTTTTGGTATAGTGGAGCAAATAAAACCTAACCCTAGAGGAGGGGATATCAAAACTGAGTTAGAAGAGAAAGAAGTTAAATGGCAGTTCAGATTACATGCTTCCCATTTTCCAGGTTTAAATGAAAATATTTCTTTACAACTTGTGTTAAGAGCTATGGCATGTCTTAATTAAGTCATTTTTTAGCAATTATATTTTTAATCAGTAAATCTTTAGAATGTATTTATAATAGTTGCTAAAATGATATTTATAGAGGTTGCTTGTTGTAGGTTGACATGTACTGTACCATTAAGAAGTTATGAAAAGTAATTAATATGGAACTATTTATTATATAAAAGGAAGTGATTTACAAATGGACGGTGATTCTGATGAAGTCCTAGTTTGTATAGGACGAAAGCACTTAATTCATTTGTGATGAATGGTGGTGTTTTAACTTAAGAAATTCTTTTAGTAAAGTAAAATCTGACATTTATGTTTATATTGCATGCAATACTCTGTTTCTTGATAGTCTTTTTGTGTATTGCTGCACTTTCATTCAGAATTATAGCATGGCATGTATGCCAATTTTGTTGAAATTATTATGTACTATTTTTAAATTATTTTACTATATATTTATTACCTGTGGGGTTTGAACCCACAACATTTGAATACATTATTACAATTAATTTGTACAACTGGCTTGAGCTGTAGACTAAAGCATGCATGCTTGCTTCTGCAGTTATGATACACATGCTCAATTTGCTAAAAATGTATAAAAGAGCAATAATTTAGATAAAAAAATATTCTTTTGTGCCACATAAATACCCCCTTGTTTCTCCACATCTTTCCAAACACTCAGCTTGGGCAACCCTGTTCTCTACTATCTCCTGGGTGTCTTTTAAAAAAAAGGGGAAATAAGAGAAGAGCATTATGTATACCAGTCTTGGCTGCATACACCTTTCTATCTAAATTAAAGAATGTTTATCTCTATACTTACACAACTGCGGGATATCAGCAGTCATAAACTCATGAGCCACAGTTTGAATTGTTACTGCTTGTGCCTTTTCAGGTCATTATAGTGGTGCCGGGATTGCTTTCCAGTACGTGGAATGCCAGTTGCACTGTAGACAGCCTTTGCCAGATTGTTCCAAGCCTCTGATTTGTATTGAGACCTGGTATAGCACTCCTGCAGTAGTACTTTACAAGAAGTCCAGTGAATGTTCTGGACTCATCTATACCCCATCTTTGAGCCCTAAATTAGGTTTATAGGTTCCTAAAATAGTACTAAGCTAACTGCCTTTGTGGGCCATTTTAAGTTTAGCCAGTTATCCAACATAAGATTCAAACACTGCACCTTGTGTCTGTAAGGCAAACAGCTTAACCATTATACCAACCTCCTTTCCACAAGAAAAATAAATTAATACCAGGCTAATTGCCCTTATAAGCCACTCCAAGCCCAGCCAATTACCCCATGTGAGAATCAAACCCTGCACCTTGTGTCTATAAGGTGAACACCTTAACCACTATGCCAACCTCTTGAAAAAGTTTGCCTAGCCCATACTAGAACCCAGGACCATCTGCAGTCTAGTCTGCCACTTAACACATGTCACTATACCTCCTACCATGTCCATACAGGTCAAACAGAAACAGAGTGTTTTCCTGTCAATTTGAGATATTGCATTTTACAGCTAGTGCTCAAACCCTTTATGCATTAAGTAGAGAACAACAGTGCCAAACACAGAAGAAGGCAGTTTATGAGCTAGGGATGGTAATGTGGCAGTTGCCATTAGTTTATGTGTTGATCACTGCTGTACCTCTTAGTTGCTTTAACTTTGCAGACACATATTGGGTTTATAAATGTTATGACCTGACACATTTTTTTCTGGTGTCTTTGCACTCTGATAAAAGCAATTTGTAAAACCTATGTAAAATAGACAAAAATCATTCTTTAACATAGGTGTTTTTTCATCCTTGCCACAGAAGAAGTGCTTGCTAGATATGCTCATTAATTATATATACACATGACAGAGTGAGGGGTTAACCATGTATTTGTGACCTTACATGGTCCTGGTTTATAAACTCATGGGTATATGACTATCATTAAAGTATGAATTCCATCTAAGGCCAGAAAATACAACAGAAACACAACTGCCAGTATACTCTCAGTCACACGTGTAATTCATATGAGTTCAAGTGTTATAAATAGTTATTGTTACTCATAATTATGTTTACATTGTTCTTTATTTTTTATCATTTAGTGGACAATCAATCATAAATAAAATTGGGAGTGTGCTAGAATAGAATCCTAACTCATCTGTACTGTGAGCATTAACTTATACCAGTTGCCACAGGAAAAGTTGGGCTTCAATGGTATTTTTACAGTCATCACTGTGCAGAATCTTAATTGCAACTGAAACCATGTTTGTCAGACCTGCTCATTAGTTATACATATACATTAAAGAGTTGAGTGTTTAACCATCTATGTGTGTGACATGAAACCTCAGAAAACAAGTGTTTAATTGTAGAACCAAAATTCTATTAATATCCACAGTTACGCATGTAATACATATATCTGATATCCTGTGTATGCTAAATGCACTTGCTATGGATGGTTATTTCTATGTGTAATTATTTTTCTAATGCTATTTTTTATAAAAATTAAACTAGGACAGCAGTAATAAAACTTTGGACTTTGCTATATTAGAACCCAGGCTCATTTGTATTATAGCCCTTAACTTACACCTGCTGCCACTGGAACAAAGAGGCAGCAGCTCTATATTTTCCCATCCATTACTATGTATGTGAGCTGACCACCATGCAACTCCTCTTAGTGTGTTTGAGCAGTGGCAAACCACACATGATACAATGTATCCATTTTGAAATCAACAAGTGTCTGCTTGATGTCTGCAGGTGTTCTGGACCTGCAGGTGTTGTGGAAACTTGCTGACCATTTCACAATACCACTTATGTTGTTTGTGCGATGAAAGGCAAAAGATGCAGCAATGTATCATTTTTTGAAACTGACAATGTCTGCTTGTCATCTGAGCCATTACACTGTGTGTAAGCAGAGGTGAGCAATGTGCAAACAAGATTAGCAGAGTCTAATATGGATTATTTTTGTAAAAAAGCTTTTATGACTTTTTATCATTAAATGATAGATGTGGGACTTGAACCTTGCCCTACATATACTATGTGCAGTGTGAGTCATCATGTTTAACAGATGTGCTATGCACACATTTGATTTGCAGCTTTAATGTATGCTGTTTGTCATAAAAGTAACTTCCAAAAATGTTAAATTATTTTGCCATTTCACCGTATTTACTCTAAACCATGCATTGCACAAACAGTAATGTTAAAATAGGAATACATAAAAATATATATAAAAGGAAACAGAAACAACATTACAAATACTTTTCAACATACCTTACAGATTTTTACACAAGTTTGGATTTGAACTGTCAGACTAATGGAACTACAAAACATATCGACAACATTCTCTGTCTTTGCCACAGAAACAACTTTGCAGCAAGAATGCAAATCATTGTGCATACAAATAAGTCCCATTTCCTCCACAGCATTAAGAAGACATATACACTTGTACACTCTCACTTGCTTGTACACGTGTTGCTTACATATTCAGTGCAGTGTGTGATTACACAAGCAGTTATTGTTTGCACAAATGCAGCTCTGTCTTCTGTGTGTTCATTCTTCACTTATCTGTGCTGTACTCTCAGACATGCAGTCTATAGGGCATTTTGTATCTTTGTCATTAACATATATGATAAAATTACATGGCAGTAAAATACAGTTTTCCACAATGGCAGGACAGTTTGGCTATCAGTGAACAAAAATTAGAAATGTGTGCTGTTCATTTCCATTTAAAAGCTTTCTACAGTTACTTCTACACTTTGTAAGTGAATTCTGGGTGACACACCCACTGCAGGTAAGGTAGTCTGAACTGATGTTGTGTCTTCTTTCTCTCTGCCACTAATCATTCAAAGTTGCAATCCATTAGTAACTAACACTGAGTTAGTGCCTATACCATGTTTACACCTGCTACACAAAGTCAAAAGTTTGGCATTCAGCAATTCTAATGAGTTTACACCTCATTTGCATCTTCCCTGTGCATCAGAGGGACACTATAAAAAGGTAACCATGTAGCTAGGGAACTTGAAGGTGAGGAGAGTTGTGAATGTGAACACAGAAGAAGATTGCTATTACTATGGATTTATCTGCACAGAAGCCTTCTGATCTTGATAAAAGTATGATTGTATTTTTCAAGTACATGCTAGATTTGTTTACATGTTATAAGGAAAATACTCTATTTCTATGTATTAGAAAATGAAACTTTTATCTATACGCTCTTCTTATAAGTTCACCGTTAGCAGAGGCATTTTTGTAAGGCATTTTATTTTCTCATAGACAGCCTTATTAACTTTCATCACAAGTATTATTGTTACATCTGTTTATCCTACCCTCTTCTATGTTACTTCATCAAAATGTAATGTCCTATATTGTCAATGACAAAGGTGTGTTAGGCTTATAAGATGGCTCATAGACACCTCTAGGGGAGTGCTGGTCACAGGGAGAGGTGACTGGCTATCACATAAAATTGACTTTTCAGTTGTAAATGTGTACACATTTTGCGAGACATTTTGTAAAGCATTTATAACAATTGGCTAATGTGTTATTCCTTTTTTGGTACAAAATGTCATTTGCCAGCTGTTTTGGGGATGGAGGAGCCAAGTACCATTCGTGTGTTGCCACAACAAAATTTGGTTTTAAGACATTTGCCCTTGAAATTGTGTACTTATGTAGTTCTTTAAGTTATAAGCAATATATTACTCCATTGTTATTCCTTATTTTGGATCAAACAAATTGATTTGTGTGTGAGTGTGATATGGTACAACCACATAACTTTAAATTGTTATAAATGAGCTGTGTGTCTCCAGTGGTTAATGTTGAAAATATATATGTATATGTAAGCAGGAATTTAATTCTATGTGATACTTATGTGTTGTATCTTCCTCTGTTTTATGTCACATAGGAGTATGGCACACAAGCATACCCCCTTTCAGGAGTCAAAAAATTATGTCATCATGCAAGCATTCAGGCGCCATGGTGCTTTTCTGCTTGAGAGAGGACGTGAGGATATGGCTGATAGTTGGCAGATTTGGAACAAGATAGTCAATGATATGAGTGCTGTGGGGGGAGGCGCAGCAGGGACTTATGATCAGGTATGTCATAGGGCCACTGATATGATTTCATCAGCCTAAAGAAGAGCACCTGCAGTTGCCTTTGAACAGCTGGCTATGGGGGGGGGGGGTTGCTACAGAGCCACCACTAACACCAAAGGAAGAGTTCTTGTCCACTGTCAGGGATCTGGAAAGCTCAGTGGAAAGTGCACAATAACATTTGACTGATTTTGGTGCTGATGTTTGTGGGAAGACAAGTATGTGCGAGGAGGATCTTGCAGGCAAGCTTACATATGTCAATGTATTAACACTTTCTTGTATAATAAAATATTCTGTAGTAGTTCATGTTGGTTTAATTTTATTTGGACGAACTTATTGATAAACTGAACAAGCCATTTTTGTTCATTACACATGGGCTTTGTGTGGATGTGTCAGACAAGTTTCAGTTAAAAGTATTGTTAATGGACATATAGGCAAAAATTCTGTCCCCTGTGTTATTGGAATTGTGATGATTATGCATGCTTGTGTCCTTACCTTTTGCTTAACTTCTTCCAGGACCATCCACCATAGCAAGTGTGGACTCATCTTCACATGGTAAGCCAAACATTTGTATTTAATTATCGATGACCATTTAGCAGAAATTATGCATTTATCTGTATGTGTGAGGAGGGTGTCAAGAGTGGGTGTGTGTATTGCTGTCCCATCTGTGATAGTGCCACTAGTGTTAGTTTGTTATCATATATTAAAGGGTCTATATCACAACGTCAAACTTACAAAAGTTTGATTGTTGTAATATCAAACCCTTATGTCTGAAACCCCATACTGCCCCTACTTAAATATACCAACTCTGAGATCACACCACAGTGGAGAAAATAGCAAAGCCCAAAAACGGCCCACTGATTTTTTTCCCTTAGAAAAAAGTCGATGTGCCGTTGCTTTGCTATTTTCCACTTTCGGACTTTAGGGTTCAATATTACAACATTCAAATTTGTTTTAGCTCAACGTTTTAATATAGACCCATATTAAATTGTAGTGTAGGTATCAATTTATTTCCTGTATTTGTTGTCTATTATTACAGGTGATCTTAATCTTGGTGGAAGTGTACCATCTTATGTCAGAGTATCGACAGACTCTGCCGATAGTGGCTAAATCGAGGCACAGTTGTGGAGTGCAGAGGTTGAATCTGGCACTGAGGTTGACATTCAGCCATCTCTTGTATTGCTATAAGACAGCCAGTAGGCCTATGCATACCTATTTCAGTGATCCATCAGATTGGACAGGTGGAGGGTGACACACTTGATCAGGGTAGTGTGGTTACTGTGGCATCACTGCTGGTTGAATCAGGCCATAGCCAAAGAGTGTGTAAAGTGTCATGCAAGAGGGTTGTTAAGAGTGCATGTAGGAGGCCTGTCCACCCTCCACCTGATCCTGGTGTGTCTTTATGTGCCACTGCCACTTGACATATGATTAGGGTCATCATGGAGACACAGGCACATCCCAATAGCATCTTCAAGGACAAGGTTATGGTTCTAGATGTAGCACAGGCTGACGTGTGACTGCCTACACTGTGTTGCTGATTCAATTTATTGGATTAATGACACGATGGAACAGACAATATCTGTGAAAGAACATTTACTGGGAGAGGGATGGTATTCACATAGACATTGGTTCACATCAAATGATGATGCTGATCTACGTGGTCATGTATGATCTTGGTCCTGTAGTGGCACTACTGTCACTGCTCTGTCAGTTATTGAGGTGTCCACACCCAGACATGGTAAGCTATGGTGTCATGATCCTGGGTGTAGTCATGAGGAGATCTTGTCCAGCAGACTTCAGTCACATTCAGGTAGCAGCAGTGCATCTGATCATGGGCATGACATACCAGTGCAACTCCTGGAAGAGCCAGTTCTGACTGTCTGGGTAGATGATGATTAACTGTGACCTCTACCATGCATGGGTTACACATGTCCGATATACCAGGATGTAGAGCTATCAAACAGCTTGGCTATGTTCTTGCAGACGCACACACACACACACACACACACACACATACACACACACACACACACACACACACACACACACACAGACACACACAAACACGCACACACACACACACACACACACACACACACACACACACACACACACACACACACACACACACACACACACACACACACACTCACATGTTTCACCTTAATTACCTATACAAACAAGCACATATAACAGTTACATTGGTCAGTCATGAGGCTTACAGCTCATTTTATCTCCGTGGCCATTTGATAATTTATCAAAATTTCCGACTGCCTGTCTTTCTTACTCACATGTTGTTGTTGTTGTGTCTTTTGGCTTTTCCCAGTTGGGGTCGCCACAGTGGAACTCCGGTCCGCTAATGATTGGCAGTAGATTTTTACATGCTGGCTTGCTGGGCCTAATGCACAACCTTCAACGAAGGAATGCCCATTCACGCATGTCGCCACACAGAAGACGCTCTAACTGAGAATCGAACGGGCAACGTCTAACTGTGAGGCGACAATGCTACCGCAGCACCACCACTGCAGTCACGTCTTTCTTACTCACATGCTCTAACTAAATTTTGTGCCAGCCTTAGCCTCCTGGCACCCCAGACATCACCCTCTACAAATGATATCTGTGCCATATCCTTGATTTTTTTATCTTTTTGATTCAGGGATACTTAAGTCTTTTGTCTGATACCCAGAGTGCATAGCTGACTGAGTGCTTAGTATACAGTATATGTGTTTGTAATACTGTTTTGAAACCTGTGCTACTTTCCTTCAGATTTTTGTAAAGTTTGAATCTTTGATGCATGAGGCCTATTACTTGACAGAAAATATCAATTGACACAAGTCAGTGCTGTCACATCTTGATGTCATTGCTGTAAAAATCACTCACCTTCTACTTAGTGACATTAGCAAGTAAAAGTATGCAAGGATATGCCATTTGTTTGCTTTCTTAGCTATTTATTTTCCTATTCCAAGTTCAACACTTGCCTTGGAAGTCTGGAAATTGCAAGAGCTTTAATTTGGGGCTGACACTGTGTGATACCAGCAGTGCCCAGCCATTACATGGTAAGTATAGGTTGTGAGCATTGCCTGGCATCAATGTTACTGTATATGTTTTAGCCCCTTAGGTGGTGAGTGAGTGTGCTATGCATTGCCTCTTGGCCAGTGCAAGGGCATATTGTGCACTCCTACATCTGCCTACACCCACAGCAGCTGGTGGCTCCCCCTCTGACTCATCACCTGCATGTGGCTATGGTGACCTTGCCAGTGGTGGTGGGATGTGTGCCCCTGCCTGTTGGTGTCCCTGCAGAATCTGTTTTCTCAAATTACTAATGTGAAGGATGGCACAGACAGTGAAAATTTCAGCACAAGTACAGGGATTGTACCAAGATGTATCTAGGCAGCAAAACCATGACTTCAGTGGTCCAAACACTTGCTCTATGATATTTCCTGTTTGAGAGCATGCCTCAATACAGAGTTCTTTAGTTGGTTTATGCATTTCTGATGGGTGTTCAAGTGCATAACCTGCATTCCTCAGTAAATGACCATGTAGGATATCTACCCTAGAAAACATCTGACAGAGTTGAGAGGTGTGCCGAATATATGAATTGTGGTAACTAACTGGGTTGCCAGCACACACATTCAATATGATTCCCTTAACATTACACACGACCTGGCAGTTAATGGAGTGGAAGCTCTTTCTGTTTATGTACATCCTTCTCTGTTCCTCAGGTGGTGCTCTGATTTCAATGTGCCTCGGGTGATCTTACTGGCATGTTGTAGCATAGCATTCAGGAACTGGAGGATCTTGTATATTGATGCCTGTGACACCTCCAGCATATCCCCAATGGTCTTTGGAAGCTATAAAGTTCATCTAGCTAATATTCTAAGTGCTACACATACCTTAGTCTTTGCAGGTGTTGGTTCATCTCAGTTTGCCCTTGCTCTCAGTTAGGGATGACAGTGGTTGCAGAGTTCCTGTAGTTGACCTCTATCCACCCTGTAGCACTCTACAATTTCCACCTCAATCAGACCATGAAAAGTTAAATGGTGTCTAAACACCCTTTTCTTTCTTGGCTGTGATCTATTCACAGCAGTAACAGCATATACATGGGCCTGCTGCACATACATATGAATAAGAGCAACAGCAGCCCTAACATTTTTTCCATGTAGTTTCCATTGCTGTGTTCCAATAAGTTTTAAAATTAGTTTCCATTGCTGTGTTCCAATAAGTTTTGAAATTAGTTTCCATGGCTGTGTTCCAATAGGTTTTGAAATTAGTTTCCATGGCTGTGTTCCAATAGGTTTTGGAATTCACAGGCAAAACCTGCACTAAGTCTACATGATTGCTTTATAGCTTGCTGAATAGCTCCTCCATCTTGGATTGGATGATTAGCATGCAATTCAGCTGCTTATGCTTTAATTAGCATGCCACAATGTTTACCAGGTTTGCACATCTTTACACAGCATTTATAACCTCTTATTGAATACAAAGGTGTGCTATTGTGTGCACTTTTTGCCACAAAGCACACATGGTCATCATGTAGGCTTTATTGACCTAGCCCTTAGATAGAGAAGGTGTAGAAATAATCAAGCAATTGTGGAAAGATCACATGGGAATGAAAGAATTCTATAAGAATTGGTGGTTACGACTGATAAGTTTTAAAGATAAATATTAAAAATGCTATTTGGAATGACAAGATATACAAAGAAAGGAGGGAAAGAAAAAATATAAAGAAGTAAGTAAATTTGCTCTTGCATATTTAATAAGAAACAAGAAAGAATTTTTTGATATAGAGAAAGAAATATAGGATATTAATCAAGAGAAAATAAAAAGTGATGCTGTGGTAGCGTTGTCGCCTCACAGCAAGACGTTGTCCTATTCGATTCTCAGCTAGAGCATCTTCTGTGTGGAGGCATACGTTGAAGGTTGTGCATCAGGGCTGGTAACTCGGTACGTAAAAATCCACAACCAAACATTAGCGAACCGGAGTTCCGCTGTGGCGACCCCTAACTGGGATAAGCTGAAAGACACAACAATCAAGAGAAAATAAAAAAGTATTTATTTAAACAAAGGCAGTTTCTATGAGGGGAAAAAATAAGATGTCACCTTATCTAAGTAGTATAGTAAAAGAAAACAAAAAGATAATAAGAGAAATAAATGAAAGTTTGAGAAGTCAGCGGGAAATGAATGCAGTAAAAGTATATATAGAGAAATATTTAAAGAAAATAACATAAAGAAAAACAAAACTTAACAGAACATGATAATAAAGATGTAAAGATTTAAAAAAAGAAATAACAATAGAAGAGGTTGATAATATATTAAGACCAGTAAATCTCGAATTGGCCACTGGATAAGATGTGAAAGAATATCTCATGTAAGAGTTATGTTATATTGGCAAAAGAAGTTTTCTGTGCAAGTGTTAAAAGAATGGCTATAGGAAAGTTTTTGGACAGGAAGGAATATGTATTGGAGCCCTGAAATTTATATGGAAAAGGAAAAAAGAAAACATAAGAAATTGGAGGCTGATAATACTTGACAATTCTAATTACAAGATTTTCATTAAAATAATATGAATGAGACTGAAAAATTTGCTAAACAAAGTATTAGAGGATACAATATTTGGAAGAAAGGGAAAAGGAAGCTGGAAATTATTAATGATAGTGATAGAAATTGTAGATGACATAATGAATAGGAAAACAGAAGTTAAAATCACAGCAGGTGACTTGAATAAAACATTTGACAAGATACAGAATGAAATTGTATGGGATGTAATGAATGAGTATAATATAAGTGAGACTATACAAAAGATTTGTTACAGCATATGAGAAAAATAAAGTGTTAGTGAATGGATGGTAAGCCAGGAAATAAGACATAAAGAGTGGTATAAGACAGGGATATCCAATGAACAGTATTTTATTTGCATTAGTCACGAATGCAGTAGATAGTAAAACACTTCATTAAAGGTAGCAGAATGTAAGACTATAGAGGGGATTAGAATACCAATTTTGTTCTCATATGTGGATGCTATAGTATTTGTGACAAAGTACAAAGAATGGATGGAGGAAGAAGTTAAAATACTTAATAAATATCTGAGGACCATGGGCATGAGCCTAAACAGATTATAGCATAGGATTAGGGGGAAGAAGGTAAGATATGAAATATTCAGTTTAATGAGGGGAAGAAAAATATTATGTATAACATTTGGAAATGAGATTGTTAAAATAAAACAATGGGACAATATAATATAAAATAAAACATAGTGGGATTCAATAAACTCTGTGTAGCCTTCGTGCAAAGCTTACATTGAGCTTACATGTTTGCAAGATTAGCAGCAGCGACAATTACATACTTATGCTGCACATGGTTTTTAAACATAAAGAAGAACAGTTTTGTGGCTAGCAACAGTGTTGCTGGCTAGGAAACTGTGTAAAGCAACATGGATAGCAGCAGGCATGTAGACCTGTTTACCTACAGGCAAACTAGGTCTGCAGGATTGTGGGTTATGCCACAAATTTTACCAGGGTTAATATTATAGCAATGTATAAGGTCCATACATATTACACAAGAATGTATACAGTGCATAGTATTGTGGAATACTATTTCAGGCATTCTGAACAAAAGTTGTGTAAATGATCCATAACGGTAGATGGACTGCTATTTAAAAAAAAAAACAGTCAGGGGAAGTGTGTGTATTGAATAGGGACACACAAATGAATTACAGGAATGAACACAGTGAAGGAGGACAGGTGAAACATCATAATATACAGCAGATGAGGGCATGTATAT
The DNA here is from genome assembly GCF_019279795.1 of Protopterus annectens. NCBI lineage: Eukaryota > Metazoa > Chordata > Ceratodontiformes > Protopteridae > Protopterus > Protopterus annectens. The sequence continues at coordinate 778,296,182 of NC_056734.1, forward strand.
GGAAGACAGTTGTACCAGGAACTCTAATCACATATCGACATGGTACAGTATGGACTGTACAGTGAAAAATGTATATTATGTAACTATCAGAAGAGGTGACAACAATGGAGATGTCTTTGTGATATCAGCATCCTGACATTAACAATAGAAAGGACATCTATCAGGGATGTTATACACAATCAGGGTTAGGTGCATATTGTGAAGCTGTGCAAAATGATTTGCCTGAATATGACTGCAATGTCAGCAGAGGTCTCCACCAAGTGGGACACAGTTACATGCTCATGGACAACAGTAAACAGAAGATGCACGCACAATCATGGACAATATCAGAATAATCCCACCAGTAATCCCATGTCTCTGGTATAACATATGTCATACTGAGTGATCATAGATGGTTCTGCATGAATACACTTGTAAAACTATTATGACATGTCAGCAATCTAAGAGGATAGTAAATCACACTGTCCTGACACTGTAACATCTGCTGGAGGTGTTATGAGGGACACTGCTATCCATGTATGGGACATGATGATAAATCTAGGTTAGTTGACTGGTGCACATGGCATATATATATGGTACAATCCACACTGTCATGAATGTGACCAAAGCCATTAGTGTTGTCAAACAGCTATGTATGTACTGTGTGCATCACTGGAACTGGTGTCACACATGTATCTGGTGTAACACCTTGATGGGGGTTCTACACCATCAGACAGCAATATTTATGCAACAAAAAATACCTAGGAAAAGCCAATAATATATGTGGGAGCTCACTGAGGCAAAGGTGGTACACTTCAGTTACACATCACTGGAAGGTGTGTAGGGAGGTACATGAAGTGTGCATTGTAATCAGCTTCTGGTGCGATGAAGGCTGTGAACTATGCAGGTATTATGGCCTTTGATGTGGCTGTCCTGCACATACTCAGGAGTTATGTTACATACAAGGGAGTAATCATCACTTGTAGGCACATGCTGGTTGACATTCCACATACTGTCTACCCCAGGACACAGGTCGCATACTACGTGGTCTTCTTATAGGGGTCTGATGTCTACATTATCATTGGGTTGTGCATTTGATTTCATAATGTAACAAATCCCCTCATGTTTTTGTTTCATCTCGTGTGTTGTCATGACTGTGGCAGCAATTTTTGCTGTGTGTTAATACTGTCTGTATTATACTAATATCACAGATGGTGTCAGTGATTGCCCACAATCTGTAGTCTTCCATACAGCTGTTAGGAAACAGGATGTGTATGACATGCTTGACATCTGTCACTTAAATAATGGACAGAAAATGGCCTAGCAGACAGCCCTGATGTCTGGTCCTTATCACCAGACTAGAGATATACAGTGGATATAAAAAATTTACAAACACCTGGTAAAATGCCAGCTTTTTGTGATATAAAAATGAGACCACATTAAATCATTTCAAAACTTTTCCCACCTTTTGTATAACCTGTACAATTCAATTGAAAAACAAACAAATCTGTTAGGGAGAAAAATATAAAAAATAAAAAATGTACAATAAGCTGGTTGCATAAGTGTGCACACCCTTAAACTAATACTTTGTTGAAGCACCTTTTGATTTAATTACAGCATTTAGTCTTCTTGGGTGCACACCTGCCATCAATTAAAGAGACTGATAAATCTCAAATAAAGTTCAGCTGTCCTAGTAGGATTTTCCTGACATTTACTCAGCTGCCTGCTACAGCAGAAGCCATGTTTCACAGAGAGCATCAAAGGGATCTCATTGTTGAAAGGTAGTCAGGAGAAGGGTACAAAAAAAATTCACAGCATTGGATATACCATGGAACACAGTAAAGACAGTCATCAAAAAGTGGAGAAAATATGGGACAACAGTGACATTGCAAAGAACTATGTGTCCCTCCAAAATTGATAAAAAGACAAGACAAAAACTGGTCAGGGAAGCTACCAAGAGACCTACAGCAACACTGAAGGAGCTGCAAGAATTTCTGGCAAGTACTGATTGTGTATTGCATGTGACAGCAATCTCCCACATTCTCCATATGTCTGGGCTATGGGGTAAGGTTGCAAGTTTGAAGCCTTTTCTTACACAGAAAAACACCCAGGTCTGGCTTAAATTTGCAATACAATACATCGTCTCCCAAAATCATGTGGGAAAATGTGTTATGGTCTGATGAGACCAAGGTTGAACTTTTTGGCTACAATTTCAAAAGGTGCATTTGGCACAAAAGCAACACTTCACATCACCAAAAGAACACCACCCCCATGGTGAAGCATGGTAGTGGCAGTTTCTTGCTTTGGGGTTGCTTTTCTTCAGCTAGAACTGGGGCTTTAGTCAAGGTGGATGGAATTATGAACATTTCCAAATACCAGTCACTTTTGGCCCAAAACCATCAGGCATCTGCTAAAAAGCTGAAGATGAAGAGGAATTTCACATTTCAGCACAACAATGACCCCAAGCATACATACAAATCAACAAACAAATGGCTTCACCAGAAGAAAATTAAAGTTTTGGAATGGCCCAGCCAGGGCGCAGACACAAATCCAATAGAAAATCTGTGGGGTGACCTGAAGATGGCTGTGCATAAGAGATGCCCTCACAATCTGACAGATTTGGAGTGCTTTTGCAAGGAAGAGTGGGCAAATATTGCCAAGTCAAGATGTGCCCTGCTGATAGACTCCTACCCAAGAAGACTGAATGCTGTAAGTAAATCAAAAGGTGCTTCAACAAAGTATTAGTTTAAGGGTGTGCAAACATATGCAACCAGTTTATTTTGTTTTTTATTTTTTATATTTTCCCCTAACCAATTTGTTTGTTTTTCAATTGAATTATACAGGTTATAGGTTATATTAAAGGTAGGAAAAGTTTTGAAATTATTTATTGTGGTCTCATTTTTTATATCACAAAAACCTGGAAGTTTAACAGGGGTGTATAAACTTTTTATATCCATTGTAGTTAACTTCACACATTTCAACATATTTAGATGCCAAGTATGTGATATATTTGTTTACCCACTTGATGATAAAGGTGTTTATGGCCACTTGTGACAGCGTTGAGTTAATACCTCAGTGTGAATTCATGTCAAATGTTCATTGTCCTGGTCAGGTTCCATAGAATGATAGTGTCGTCATCCTACATGCCCTCAATGACCTTCTGGAAGACCTCTAACAGATGTATCAGACATGGATGTAGCATTAAAAACTCACACATTTCTTTTGCACTCAGCTGGGATCATACCACTATCCATTTAGAAAAAATCCATGATTACATGTTGGTCTATCTCACAGATGAGGAGACTCAGGATGTGTCTATACATGCATGCATTAGGTCCTGTCCCCCTCCATTCATATGGATGCATGTTGATGCACACCCTTGTATGGAAACATATTCATCTGGAGGGTGTGTTAATGCGTGGATCCAACTGTGTCAGGTAGGCATATGGTCTGAGTCATGTTATAGGTGATCTGTAATATTGTCACAGCCCATTGATTCTGTATGATAGGCCTGGATGAAGTTAAGTCAGTGCATACTGCCTATCTTGATCTGGCCTAGGGTTTTGACAAAATCCCATACACAGGTATCATTGAGAAACTCTCCCAGCTGGGGATTAACCCTTATGTCAGTAGATGGATAACCAATTGGCTCACTGAGAGAACACATACTGTGAAAGATGGAGAATCAATTTCTACCAGTAGAACTGTCACCATTGGTGTATCCCAGGGATCTGTGCTTGGCCCTTTGCTGTTTGGTATCTATTTTGCGACAGTGCAGACTAAAGTATACTACTGCCTTTGACTTATCAAGTTTGCTGATTCTTGCATATTGGGTGCAATCATTGAGTCCACCAATGATGATAACATACTAGAGGAGGAGCTAACATAGACAAATGATTGGTGCCAAAGCCACACAGTCTACAAATTAATACAAGAATGTATCATTATTTTTGCCTACTGCAAAATTGAATTCCCTGCTAATTACGGAATTGACAACACCCCATGCTCAAACCCAATGGTGCAAGACCTGGGAACACACATAGATAGCGATCTGAACTTCAACCACCAGGTTTCAACTGTGGTATGGAAAAGCTACATTGTGCACCTCATAAGTCATGTAATTGTATCTAGGTCTGAGGATATTATAACAGCACTGTACTCGACCCTCCTCAGAACACTAATAGAGTACTATATTCCCTTTTGCACGTACCTCTCCAGGCAGCATCAGCTAGAGAGATCACAGGAGTTTTTCACCAGCAAAATACAGGGCCTACAAACCATGCCATGATGTATATGGATAGACTGAAAGCCCTGTCACTGTAATCTGTATTGTATAGGATAAAGTGATTTATGAGTGGCTTACAGGCCAGTCTCTAACCCTGCCCTGCTATAACTGATGGCATCATCAGAGTCTGGTGAGAGGAAGACTGTAATGCCCCACATGCTGGTGTAAAATGCTCTCTCTTTAATGTCAAGCAAGTGCATAAACACATGAGCACACACACACACACACACACACACACACACACACACACACACACACACACACACACACACACACACACACACACACACACACACACACACACACACACACACACACACACACACACACACACATACACACATACACACACACACACACACACACACACACACACACACACACACACACACACACACACACACACACACACACACACACACGCACACCTCCCATTTTACTGCAGTGAGAACAGAACCACTACCTAAGTACACAGCATGGAAAACTCAATATTTTACGCAAGTGCCATGTCACATGTTGGACTTTTACAAGGCTGCAAGACAATTTCTAGTGGATGACATCATCACTGGAACTGGAGAGAAGATGTTAGTAGGCCTGCATTAATGGATATGTAGGCATATATAAGTGTCAAAATATTGGCAATCTGTGGGATTAGAGTGGTAACTGCAAGATACACAATTATACTCTTCTGACTAGATAGACACAAATACACACCTCCCAGTTGACTGCAGTGAGATCAGGACCCTACCTAAGAACACAGACTAGAGAACTTCATATTTTACACAAGCACCACACCACAAGTGTTACATTTACAAGGTCACAGGACAATTTCTATTGGATGACATCAGAACTGTATGTTGGAGAGAAGATGATGGGAGGCCTGCATGAAATGTATTGCCAGCCAAGTCCAACTGTCAATAGTTAAAGTTCTGTATATTACCAGATTGATGAGTTTGCAATGCATAGTATTTGGAGGTTGTGTTTCCAGTGTGCAGGTATACTTTAAGAGACCGATTTACAAGCTATATGCAAGCAGTTGTCCACATTACTACAAGTATTGGGAAATCTGAATGTCTGTTGTCATTATATATGTATTTCTTTTTTTTACATTTGTTTACCGGGGAAGTCCAACTGGGCTGTTGACCCATTTTCAGCATAGGCCCAGGGAGAAAAACTCCAATTAATAGAATACAATTATAACTATACAACACATTACGTAAGCATATTCAAGACAAGAATAACAGTGGAAAATAAGACACTACATTTGTGTCATTAAAAACTATACCATCATCAAAATCAGTTAGGTATCATGATTAGTACAAATTATAGAGAAGAGTGACTGTACATTTAACAGGCAGCATGACCTTATTGCAGACAGACATACAATGAGAGTAGTTAACAAAGCATCAGAGTATTGTATTTATACAATATAGTAGGCTAGTTATATATTGTATGTGTTCAACTAGGCATCTCAAGAAGTACAAAGGGCATGCAGGAGACAGTAGGCAGAGAAGAAGGAAGCTGGGTTGAGGTTGCTAGATATTGAATACAAAGATAAAAAGGGTTGGCAAAGTAACTAGATTAAGAAGGGGGTATGTTTAGCCTGGCTTAGTGCAGGAGCAGAGCCAGGCATTGGTTAAGTGCTCCCTATGTGTTAGCTTCAATGTTGATGAATTAGTAGTATTGAGTATATTCTGAGGCATAGAATTCCAGGACTTTGATATTTTGTCAGAGTAAAAAGAATCACCATGACTATTACTAGATTTAGTTACTTTCAGTAGTTTATCGGTGGATCTTAGTGATTTACAGTTGGAGAAGAGTTGAAGTAAGTCCTTGAGAGCTGAGCAGTTTTCAGGGTGGTGAAAGGTGGAATGAGCTAAAGATAGTTGGTTAAAGGTTAGTAGATTAAGTAGTTCCATCCATTCTAGATGGTGTAGTGCTGTGTACTGATGAGATCTATAAGGAAGGTTTGTAACAAATCTGGCAATTTTATTATAACATGACTAGCTTGTTTAAGCCTGTTTTTCTGAGATTGATGAATACTAGTGAGGTGTATATGAGGGCAAAATTAGGTGTGTTCTGGAAATGGAATGCCTAGTGGTATCAGTTAGGTAGGGCTTGACTCTATAGAATAAGCCTAACTTAATGTGGACCTTTTTGATAACTAGCGCTAAGCATTTGTCAAATTTGAGACTGTTGTCAAATGTGACCCCAAAGGAGCTTAGTGTGATGGACAGGTTAGATTTTAGTTTTAATGAAAGAGTAGACGGTGAATGGGGGAAGTTGATCAGGTGTTTTACCACTTGTGAAGAGCATGAGCTTTGTTTTGTTTTGGTTGAGAACAAGTTGGGAGTCTGAAATATATTTTTCAATGTCTAGAAAGGATTGTTGGTTTTTTTTGCAGGTCGTCTGGTAGGGATGGAGCTGAGCAAAGGAAGAAGGAGTCATCTGCATATTGGACAATGGTTGCATGTCGAGTGGCAGTGCAGAGTTTGTGAAAATGGTGAAAAACAATGGTCCAAGAATTGAGCCTTGAGGTATACCCACAAAGATGGGTAGTAGGATAGGGAGCTCATTTTGCCACCTAACTGCCTGCTGACAGTCAGATAAGTAGCTGGTGGACCAGGACAGGGTTGTTTGGTAAAGGTTTAAGGAAACTAGTTTGCTGAGAAATGTTGGGTGGAATACTGTGTCAAAAGCCTTTGACATATCTAGAAAGACAGAGGAGACATGCTGGCTCTTGTTTCTGTGCTGGTTGACTGAACTGATGAAACCAACCAGAGCTGTTGTGCTGTTTTGGTCAAAAACCATGTTGAGCTGTGGATAGAAGATTGTTGTTTAGGAGATAGCCAAATAGTTGTGTGTATGCATTTTTCAAGAATCTTAGCTATTGGGGGAAGTATAGCAAAATGCCTGTAATTTGAGAAGTCAGTGGAGGTGCTGCCTTTGTGTAAAGGAGACTATATAGGAGACTTTCCAAAGTCTGGAAATGCAATGCTCTGTAATAATCCAGTTAATAAGGAGAGATATAGGTTAGGAAATGACACCTGCAGCTAGTCTGAGAAATTCCTTTGATAGATGGTCAGCAGTGAGGATAGATGGTTTAAGTTTGGATAGGAGTTTTTTAATGGTGCGGGTTTGCATTGGATTAATGGGGAAGGATTTCAGGTTATTTTCTAGTCCTGTGGGATTAGATGGATTTGTGGAGAAGGAATTCTGGTTAGTTTCTAGTCCTGTAGGATCAGATAGAGGATACTGGTATCATTTTAAGTAGTGATAACATAGAGTTGATAAATTCTGATTTATCCATAGAATTAATTGTGGTGGGAGCTGGGCTTGCAGAATGCCAGGTTTTAGCAATAGATTGATAACTCTTCTGAATTTCTAGAGATTGCTTTGGTGCAGGTGTTGGGTTGTTGTATAGTATAGCCTTTTCTCATGTTTAAATTCTTTTTTGTAGGTGTGGAGCAAAGTTTGTTTTTTAGTCTCATTATAATGGTACCATGCTCTGTCTCTCTATTTGAAGAGCTTTTTGGTGTCATTAGTGAGCCATGCTACATGTTTAGATTTTAGAAAATCTTTCCATGGGGAGCTAGATTGTTTAGGATAGTGAGGAATTTTTCACTGGAATATTAAAAAGTTAAGTCTAAGTGTAGGTGCTTTAAAGGAGACCAGTCATATTGATGTAGGAGTGTTTATGAAGGTCACTAGGGAGACATTTCTTTTATTGTGGAGGTGTTTTTAAAAGATGTTTTTTTTTGGGGGGGGGATTGAGTACAGTGTCTTAGTAGGGAGGTGGGTAGTGTTCACTTAGGGCATCTGGCAGACAACCAAAGTGTTAGCAGAGGGATGCTTTATTGGTAAAGGTCCAGCCTAGTATTGACTATTTTATACTGTTCTTGTTGTACCTGGTAGGTGTTTGTATTAATTGACTGAAATTTTGGAGGTTTATAAAGTTTGAGAGATTCTCTGAAGATCATGTGGACCAATTTACATTGAAGTTCCCCACTATAAAAGTCTTCTGACTAAAAGTTGAAGAACACCAGCAAAGGAAATTTTCAATAATAGCTGGATTGTTGCCTGGGGGGATGTAAGTGGCTATAATAACTATGTGTTTCTTAGGGTTTATTTGGAGGTGGGAGATCAGTATTTCAAAGTTCACAAGGTCAGGTGGACTGTTATCAAATTGTTAGAGTATAAGATTGTCTTTGTATATTATTGCTATGCCACCACCACGCTTGTGGGTTCTAGCTTGTCTGTGGATGTTATAACCAAGGGTTAGGATTTTTGTATCTTGAATGTGGGAGTTTTAGCCAAGTTTCAGTTAGGATTACTATATCTGGATAGTATTGGTCAAGGATTGCATGAAATTTGTGAATTTTGTTTAGTAAGCTTCTCAGGTTCATGTTTAAAATTAGTAGGTCAGAGTTACAATGTGGGAGACTATTAATGCTAGGGGAGAGTGGTATATTAGTAGAGAGCGGTCTGTGTTCTAGGGATTGAGGGCCTGGATTGGTATGAATGTCACTGTTTAGTTTAATTTGAGATGTACTGAGTGGGAATAGTTGTGAGAGTTTGATAAGTAGTCTAGTGTATTTCTGGGGTAAGTTTGGATTAGCTTGTGAGTGTGCATATTTAAGTAGGAGTAGTTTGGTATTGTAATTATAGAGTTCTGGTGATATGATAATATTACTTAAAGGAGTTTAGTGTGGGGTAATGACTGAGTTGGTGGTAGAGTGAATAAAAGTGATTTGTGGATCTTGATAAGATGTAGAATGGTAGGTTGTAAAAAGTAAGATAAGTAAGGCAGTGAGATGGAGAAGCATAGTTTTATGAATTAGTGTGAATGTTTTGGAGATAGTGTAGAGGTGATTTTAAGAGAGTATGTATATTAGGGAAGGTCTGAGGTAATGAGTAGAGTACACAGACTTAAAGTATGAGATTAATTAACTACTGTTGGTTTGAAATGTTGTCACTGGTTGCAATTGAAAGTGGGTGTGTATCTGTCTAAGTATAAATGTAGTAGTAGTGGTGGTGGGTGAGATTCAGAGGTAGGGTAGGGGAGCGGAATGAGCCCAAGTGGAGTGAGGGTGAATGGAGCGGGTAGAACCATGAGGTGGACTGGGTAATAAAGGTGGACCTAGAACAAAACCTATCAGCCACCCTAGAAAGCAACACGTCAGTACCAGGAATAAAAGTTAAATCTCTTGATTGTCACTGCTAGATTGAGACAGTTTAAGCCTTTGTCAGTAGTGGGTAGAGTTCCCTATAATTATCATTGGTTTTGTTTTTTAAAACTTTTGTAAGAAGACCTTGAAGAAGAGTAATTAACTAACTGTTTTGGGGTATCACAGGTGTATAAAGATGTGTGTGGTATATAAAACAGCATCTCTTATTGATTTCTGTTGTGTAGTTGATATATTTCTGAACAAGTACTGAGAGACCAAGGTTGAAGTGCAGGGGGGAGTTAAGAGATGGTTGCATTGTAAACATGTGTTATTTTCTCATATAGTGTATTCATTTTGTTTGTGTATCCAAATGTAGTTTCATGGCATGAACACTAAATGGACAGTAAACAAAAGAAATACATGCTATTGTCCACTTTGCATACAGCACCACTGAGCAGAGGGTTTGCTAATGCGAGATACACATTTCTACTGCTTTCCCTGTTGTGCATAGTTAAGCGATGTGCAAACATGAGCCTTTTAAAACTTCAGCTTGGCCAGCTAAGAACTTGGTTATATTCAACTGGACGTATAAGAGAATTTAAGTACCTTTATCTGCTCTTTTTTTTAAAAAAAATACAGTATTTAATTTGAGTGTTGAAGGAATTTTTATCTGAAGTTATTCTGCTCTTCAGTAACTTGAACTGAAGCTAGTGTTGGCTGAATTTTGTTATTTGCTAGTAATTACAGGTGTGGGGGTAGCCACATTCTTTGATTTCCTGTCCTTGCATATTTAAACTGGTGCATGTGAAATAATTCCTGCTTTAAAACTTCAGCTTGGCCAGCTAAGAACTTGGTTATATTCAACTGGACGTATAAGAGAATTTAAGTACCTTTATCTGCTCTTTTTGTTTAAAAAATACAGTATTTAATTTGAGTGTTGAAGGAATTTTTATCTGAAGTTATTCTGCTCTTTTTTTTAAAAAAATACAGTATTTAATTTGAGTGTTGAAGGAATTTTTATCTGAAGTTATTCTGCTCTTCAGTAAATTGAACTGAAGCTAGTGTTGGCTGAATTTTGTTATTTGCTAGTAATTACAGGTGTGGGGGTAGCCACATTCTTTGATTTCCTATCCTTGCATATTTAAACTGGTGCATGTGAAATAATTCCTGCTTTAAAACTTCAGCTTGGCCAGCTAAGAACTTGGTTATATTCAACTGGACGTATAAGAGAATTTAAGTACCTTTATCTACTCTTTTTTTTTAAAAAAATACAGTATTTAATTTGAGTGTTGAAGGAATTTTTATCTGAAGTTATTCTGTTCTTCAGTAACTTGAACTGAAGCTAGTGTTGGCTGAATTTTGTTATTTGCTAGTAATTACAGGTGTGGGGGTAGCCACATTCTTTGATTTCCTGTCCTTGCATATTTAAACTGGTGCATGTGAAATAATTCCTGCTTTAAAACTTCAGCTTGGCCAGCTAAGAACTTGGTTATATTCAACTGGACGTATAAAAGAATTTAAGTACCTTTATCTGCTCTTTTTTTTAAAAAAAATACAGTATTTAATTTGAGTGTTGAAGGAATTTTTATCTGAAGTTATTCTGCTCTTCAGTAACTTGAACTGAAGCTAGTGTTGGCTGAATTTTGTTATTTGCTAGTAAATACAGGTGTGGGGGTAGCCACATTCTTTGATTTCCTGTCCTTGCATATTTAAACTGGTGCATGTGAAATAATTCCTGCTTTAAAACTTCAGCTTGGCCAGCTAAGAACTTGGTTATATTCAACTGGACGTATAAGAGAATTTAAGTACCTTTATCTGCTCTTTTTTTTTAAAAAATACAGTATTTAATTTGAGTGTTGAAGGAATTTTTATCTGAAGTTATTCTGCTCTTCAGTAACTTGAACTGAAGCTAGTGTTGGCTGAATTTTGTTATTTGCTAGTAATTACAGGTGTGGGGTAGCCACATTCTTTGATTTCCTGTCCTTGCATATTTAAACTGGTGCATGTGAAATAATTCCTGCTTTAAAACTTCAGCTTGGCCAGCTAAGAACTTGGTTATATTCAACTGGACGTATAAGAGAATTTAAGTACCTTTATCTGCTCTTTTTTTTAAAAAATACAGTATTTAATTTGAGTGTTGAAGGAATTTTTATCTGAAGTTATTCTGCTCTTCAGTAACTTGAACTGAAGCTAGTGTTGGCTGAATTTTGTTATTTGCTAGTAATTACAGGTGTGGGGGTAGCCACATTCTTTGATTTCCTGTCCTTGCATATTTAAACTGGTGCATGTGAAATAATTCCTGCTTTAAAACTTCAGCTTGGCCAGCTAAGATCTTGGTTATATTCAACTGGACGTATAAGAGAATTTAAGTACCTTTATCTGCTCTCTTTTTTTTAAAAAAATACAGCATTTAATTTGAGTGGTGAAGGAATTTTTATCTGAAGTTATTCTGCTCTTCAGTAACTTGAACTGAAGCTAGTGTTGGCTGAATTTTGTTATTTGCTAGTAATTACAGGTGTGGGGGTAGCCACATTCTTTGATTTCCTGTCCTTGCATATTTAAACTGGTGCATGTGAAATAATTCCTGCTTTAAAACTTCAGCTTGGCCAGCTAAGAACTTGGTTATATTCAACTGGATGTATAAGAGAATTTAAGTACCTTTATCTGCTCTTTTTTTTATTAAATACAGTATTTAATTTGAGTGTTGAAGGAATTTTTATCTGAAGTTATTCTGCTCTTTTTTTTAAAAAAAATACAGTATTTAATTTGAGTGTTGAAGGAATTTTTATCTGAAGTTATTCTGCTCTTCAGTAACTTGAACTGAAGCTAGTGTTGGCTGAATTTTGTTATTTGCTAGTAATTACAGGTGTGGGGGTAGCCACATTCTTTGATTTCCTGTCCTTGCATATTTAAACTGGTGCATGTGAAATAATTCCTGCTTTAAAACTTCAGCTTGGCCAGCTAAGAACTTGGTTATATTCAACTGGACTTATAAGAGAATTTAAGTACCTTTATCTGCTCTTTTTTTTTCAAAAAATACAGTATTTAATTTGAGTGTTGAAGGAATTTTTATCTGAAGTTATTCTGCTCTTCAGTAACTTGAACTGAAGCTAGTGTTGGCTGAATTTTGTTATTTGCTAGTAATTACAGGTGTGGGGGTAGCCACATTCTTTGATTTCCTCTCCTTGCATATTTAAACTGGTGCATGTGAAATAATTCCTGCTTTAAAACTTCAGCTTGGCCAGCTAAGAACTTGGTTATATTCAACTGGACGTATAATAGAATTTAAGTACCTTTATCTGCTCTTTTTTTTTTTAAAATACAGTATTTAATTTGAGTGTTGAAGGAATTTTTATTTGAAGTTATTCTGCTCTTCAGTAACTTGAACTGAAGCTAGTGTTGGCTGAATTTTGTTATTTGCTAGTAATTACAGGTGTGGGGTAGCCGCATTCTTTGATTTCCTGTCCTTGCATATTTAAACTGGTGCATGTGAAATAATTCCTGCTTTAAAACTTCAGCTTGGCCAGCTAAGAACTTGGTTATATTCAACTGGACGTATAAGAGAATTTAAGTACCTTTATCTGCTCTTTTTTTTTTAAAAATACAGTATTTAATTTGAGTGTTGAAGGAATTTTTATCTGAAGTTATTCTGCTCTTCAGTAACTTGAACTGAAGCTAGTGTTGGCTGAATTTTGTTATTTGCTAGTAATTACAGGTGTGGGGGTAGCCACATTCTTTGATTTCCTGTCCTTGCATATTTAAACTGGTGCATGTGAAATAATTCCTGCTTTAAAACTTCAGCTTGGCCAGCTAAGAACTTGGTTATATTCAACTGGACGTATAAGAGAATTTAAGTACCTTTATCTGCTCTTTTTTTTTTAAAAATACAGTATTTAATTTGAGTGTTGAAGGAATTTTTATCTGAAGTTATTCTGCTCTTCAGTAACTTGAACTGAAGCTAGTGTTGGCTGAATTTTGTTATTTGCTAGTAATTACAGGTGTGGGGGTAGCCACATTCTTTGATTTCCTGTCCTTGCATATTTAAACTGGTGCATGTGAAATAATTCCTGCTTTAAAACTTCAGCTTGGCCAGCTAAGAACTTGGTTATATTCAACTGGACGTATAAGAGAATTTAAGTACCTTTATCTGCTCTTTTTTTTTTAAAAATACAGTATTTAATTTGAGTGTTGAAGGAATTTTTATCTGAAGTTATTCTGCTCTTTCTTTTTAAAAAAATACAGTATTTAATTTGAGTGTTGAAGGAATTTTTATCTGAAGTTATTCTGCTCTTCAGTAACTTGAACTGAAGCTAGTGTTGGCTGAATTTTGTTATTTGCTAGTAATTACAGGTGTGGGGGTAGCCACATTCTTTGATTTCCTGTCCTTGCATATTTAAACTGGTGCATGTGAAATAATTCATGCTTTAAAACTTCAGCTTGGCCAGCTAAGAACTTGGTTATATTCAACTGGACATATAAGAGAATTTAAGTACCTTTATCTGCTCTTTTTTTTTTTAAAATACAGTATTTAATTTCATTGTTGAAGGAATTTTTATCTGAAGTTATTACGCTCTTCAGTAACTTGAACTGAAGCTAGTGTTGGCTGAATTTTGTTATTTGCTAGTAATTACAGGTGTGGGGGTAGCCACATTCTTTGATTTCCTGTCCTTGCATATTTAAACTGGTGCATGTGAAATAATTCCTGCTTTAAAACTTCAGCTTGGCCAGCTAAGAACTTGGTTATATTCAACTGGACGTATAAGAGAATTTAAGTACCTTTATCTGCTCTTTTTTTTAAAAATACAGTATTTAATTTGAGTGTTGAAGGAATTTTTATCTGAAGTTATTCTGCTCTTCAGTAACTTGAACTGAAGCTAGTGTTGGCTGAATTTTGTTATTTGCTAGTAATTACAGGTGTGGGGTAGCCACATTCTTTGATTTCCTGTCCTTGCATATTTAAACTGGTGCATGTGAAATAATTCCTGCTTTAAAACTTCAGCTTGGCCAGCTAAGAACTTGGTTATATTCAACTGGACGTATAAGAGAATTTAAGTACCTTTATCTGCTCTTTTTTTTTAAAAAAATACAGTATTTAATTTGAGTGTTGAAGGAATTTTTATCTGAAGTTATTCTGCTCTTTTTTTTTAAAAAATACAGTATTTAATTTGAGTGTTGAAGGAATTTTTATCTGAAGTTATTCTGCTCTTCAGTAACTTGAACTGAAGCTAGTGTTGGCTGAATTTTGTTATTTGCTAGTAATTACAGGTGTGGGGGTAGCCACATTCTTTGATTTCCTGTCCTTGCATATTTAAACTGGTGCATGTGAAATAATTCCTGCTTTAAAACTTCAGCTTGGCCAGCTAAGAACTTGGTTATATTCAACTGGACGTATAAGAGAATTTAAGTACCTTTATCTGCTCTTTTTTTTTAAAAAATACAGTATTTAATTTGAGTGTTGAAGGAATTTTTATCTGAAGTTATTCTGCTCTTCAGTAACTTGAACTGAAGCTAGTGTTGGCTGAATTTTGTTATTTGCTAGTAATTACAGGTGTGGGGGTAGCCACATTCTTTGATTTCCTGTCCTTGCATATTTTAACTGGTGCATGTAAATAATTCCTGCTTTAAAACTTCAGCTTGGCCAGCTAAGAACTTGGTTATATTCAACTGGACGTATAAGAGAATTTAAGTACCTTTATCTGCTCTTTTTTTTTTTTTTAAATACAGTATTTAATTTGAGTGTTGAAGGAATTTTTATCTGAAGTTATTCTGCTCTTTTTTTTTTTAAAATACTGTATTTAATTTGAGTGTTGAAGGAATTTTTATCTGAAGTTATTCTGCTCTTCAGTTATTCCCACTCACCCGCCCTGTTTTTGTTTTGGTGTTAATCTTAGTGGCATTGAAACTGCCCGCCCCTCAGCCTGCCTCTGGGCCCATCTCATTTGCTCACTCAACTGAGTGCAGTGAGATCATATTCTGATTTCAGGCACTCCTACTGTGTACAAAGAAAGCATCTGGGAAATAGAAAAAAAAAATTAAGCTTATTTCCTGCCTTTCTTGTTAAGTGGTACAGACTATTTGTAGGCTTCTGAGCCCTCAAGCCCTTCTGTGTTTGAGGGAAGCCTTCTAGCTTGTTTTTTTTTCTTATAACTAGCCAGTTTTCTAGTTTCAGCACTCAAATCTGTTTCTTTGATCTCAGCACTTGTTCAGAAAAAAAAAAAAAAAAAAAAATTTCATCTGCTTTTACTGTACTTGTGTTTTTACCTACTTCTTTTTACTTTTGCATCATCTTAAAATACTCAATTGTATTTATTACTGCTTGGTGTAACTCATTCTAAGCCTTTTGGTTTAAACACTTGGGCTTCGGACCAGTTAGTTGTTTTGCACTGAGAGGGTTTGTGGTCTGCACTGTGGTGGCAGAACAGGTAGCTTACATCCTTCTAGGTTGAGAACTGCTGATTGAGGGCTCAGTGTCTGTTATTCTAAAAGTGTATTCTGGTTTAAGCACTTGGGCTTTCAGGCCAGTTATTTTACATTAAGAGGGTTCGTGGTCTGCACTCTTGTGGGAGGAGAGGCTGGACTCTGCCCTTCTGAGCTGGGAATTTCTGGTTAAAGGCTTATAGTGCATGCATATCTGAACTGTTTCTTACTGAAGTTGGTGCGCCTTGTTTGCTGTGGCATAGACTGGATTCGGGCCTGCTGGATCTAGCTTTGTTTGTGTAACTTGAGCACTAATCCAGACATTCTCTAAAGTATTCAATGGTATTTATTACTGCTTGGTTGTAACTTGATTAAAGTGTAGCTATCATTCAAGTCTTTTGGATTAAGCACTTGGGCTTCAGACCAGTTGTTTTACATTAGGAAGGTTTGTGGCAAGCATTATGGTGGCAGGACAGGTAGCTTTCATCCTTCTAAGTTGGGAACTGCTGATTGAGAGCCCAGTGTCCAAGTGTATTAGTTCTGGTTTAGGCACTTGGGCTTCAGGCCAGTTATTTTACATTAAGAATGTTCGTGGTCTGCACTCTTGTGGGAGAAGAGGCTGGACTCTGCCCTTCTGAGCTGGGAATTTCTGGTTAAAGGTTTATAGTGCCTGAATATTTGAACTGTATCTTACTGAAATTGGTTCACCTTGTTTGCTCTAGCATAGACTAGATCCAGGCCTGCTGAATCTAGCTTTGTTTATATGCTTGTTGTTTGTTTGCTTGTTATTTCCCTGGAAGCTAATTCCACCTAATACGCAACTTCTCAGCGCTTCTGTGGATCACTAGTGATATCTGCATTGCTTACTGTACTTATTTCCTTGTTTCACTTGAAAGAAAGTTACTGTTTGTCGTTTTTGCATTTAGTTACTTGTAACACATTGCACTCAAGTTACGTGGCACTTGCTCACTAAAGCAATTATATAAGTCAGCACTAAAAATTAAAAGCACTACACCCTCACTCCCCACTGGCCCTTGTTTTCAATTAAGGAATTCCCAATATTATTCTAGCATGTCCAAAGGTCAGTTGTCAATCTTCTCTCCGGTCCAGCTGGTGAATCTGGGAATCTTGATGCAATGTTATAACTGCCTCATGTACACAGACAACCCTCTCCTCCTCCCACATAACACAAATACTTGCGAGAGATGCAGCTATTTAGCCAAACTGGAGGCTGAGCTCTCTCAACTCAGGACTGGCAAGACCAGACAGGAGGAGAAGGCAACTACACACACCACAAAACCAGCCTCACATAATGCTACCACTCCACTGAATCAAACACATAAACACACAAAGACATACTCAGAGGCTCTGAGTAAAATTTACCTAAACAGCAGAGGCCTCCAAAGCAGACACCCAAACAACTGCTACCTCAAGACACCCCACAAGCAACACATAAACCACAAAAGCAGTGTGCAAAGCAGTCACAGCCCTTAAGGCCAAATACAACACCAAACATACTTGTCATAGGTGACTCCATAGTCAGACACACTGACGTCCCACTCACCAGGCTGAACAAGGAGAGGGTCACAGTAAGCTGCCTATCGGGCGCTAGAATCCGCCACATAACACAAGCACTCGGGTCACTCCACGGCAAGTACAAATATGACACAGTCATTGTCCATGCTGGTGTGTACGACCTGAGACGTACCTCCCTGGACTACATGAAAAGAGACATAGAGGAGCTCTCTGATTATGTAGCCCAGGCAGGTATGACCCTAACCCTGAGTAGTATCCTTCCTTCACCAAGAATGATGCCACAATATAGAGACAAGATGATCAGCTTTAACAATTGGCTTAATGTCTGGTGTCATTCAAAGGGGATCCAGTGTCTGTCTGCCTGGGATGACATGCTTGACAAGCCACGCTGCTTCGCAAGGGACGGCTTGCACCTGTCACCCTGGGATTCGGATATTGGCTAAGGCTCTTGCCACCCCATAGTGCCTTTTTAGGCAGGGCTCAAATTCTAAACCTACCACCCTAGAAAACAAAATGGGAAGAAACTGAGGGTAATGCTGCTCAATGCCAGAAGTCTAAATCTCAAAATGCTGCCTCGAGGCCCTTCTCAGTATGGAGAACATCGATGTCTGTGCTGTAACTGAAACCTGGTTCAAGGCTCCTGAGAGCACCCGGCACTATTAGGTTTTACCTCATATCATGCGTTCGGCCCCAAAACCCAGACCACACCACAAAAGGAGGGTGTATCCATATTCATAAAGGATACCCACACCTCCAGGTTGGTGGCAACGCATGAAGCTTGGAAACCATCCAGGTGCAACTAACCATAGGCAAAACTGCTCTACAAATTGTAGCATGCTACAGGCCACCCTCTCAAACTCAGGAACCCCACACAGCCTTCCTGAAGACACTGGAGGGTATAAATGTATCTCCAAACACCATCATATTGGGTGACTTCAACTACCGAATATAGACTGGGAACATTACTCAAGCCCTAACTTTCTAGCCCAACGGTTCCTGGAGTTCATAAATTCAAATGCCATGGAACAGCTTGTCACTGTTCCCACGAGAGGAGAAAATATACTAGATCTCATTGTCACAAACATGGGGACAAAATGCTCCACACCGGAAGTATATCCCTCATTGGTGAGATCTGATCATAAACTAATCTCACTGGAAATCCACATCCGCCCCACCCCAAACAAAAAAGACCATAGTGAAGAACTTCTCTAAAGCAAACTTCTCACTACTCAAGACTGGTGTGGTATCCTTCAAGGCCCCTGAGCAAGTGGAAACCACAACCCAAGCTGCGGAAGCCCTTACAAATGCCTTCTATGAACACCTCCAGGACTGCATGGATCAGGCAATCCCAAATAAAACCAAGACTCTTTCCACAAAGGGCAAACGTCCAGTCTGGTGGACCCCAGCCATTAACAAACTTTACAATAAGAGGAGAAAGCTATTACATGATAGAAGAAAATCCATAAAAGGGAAGTCACCCCTGATCATTATTAGTAAAAAAATACGAGCACTCATAAAATCAACTAAGGCCAATTTTGAGAGAAAAATTGCCATGGATTCAAAGGACAATCATAAGGCCTTTTTCAGCTATGTTAGGAACCTGGGTGGAAACTCCCAGATATGCTCAGAATTAGTCCAAAATGATACAAAAATCACTGAACCCACAGACATTGCCAACATACTGGCAGACAGGTTCAGTGCAAACTTCACCCCGGACTCCGGCCCCAAAGGAGAGATAACTATCCCAGCCGAGTGTAGCCTCCCGGACATCTCAAATGCGCAGGTGAAAGCTGCTCTCTCTAAAGCTAAAAACACAGCATCAATGGGACCGGATGGTGTCCCCGGCTGTGTGCTACACGAGCTAAATGAGGAATTAAACCCGCACATAAGGCAGCTGTTTAATCTCAGCCTTACCACAGGATCGTGCCCAAGGAGTGGTGTGCGGCAACTGTTGTCCCACTCCACAAAGGCGGGGCCTCTACGGACCCTGGTAATTACCGCCCCATAAGCTTAACAAGTCTAGTCTGCAAAGCTATGGAGAGGATCATAATGGAGCTCATAAACAAAGATATAGGGGACTTGCAGACATTGGACCCGACCCAGTTTGGCTTTGTCAAGGGAAGATCATGCCTTTTGAACTTGGTCGACTTCTTGAAACAGTCACCAAGGCCATTGATGAGGGAAAGGCAGTCCATACAGCCTACCTTGACCTTGCAAAGGCTTCGACACAATACCCCACTCGGGTATTGTAGAAAAACTTACCAGCTTAAATGTAAACCCATATGTCACAAGATGGGTTGCAAACTGGCTTAAGGACAGAACCCACAGGGTTAGAGTTGCTGGCGCTGTGTCAGACTCCAAGCCGGTCACAAGTGGTGTCCCACAGGGCTCGGTCCTTGGCCCCTATTGTTTGGCATCTACTTCTCAGAAGTACAGGCCAACATAGGAGGACTTTGGCTGACAAAGTTTGCAGGCGACTGCAAACTGGGCGCCATAGTGGAAAGTGCATCAGACACGGATATCCTTCAGAAGGGACTCACGGAAACAGATAGCTGGTGCCAGAGCCATGGCCTGAAGTTAAATGCCAAAAAATGTATAGTCATACCCTTCGGGAAAAACAAGGTAACCCCAAGCTACCATATAGGTGGCAATCCACTAAGCACAGAAGAGGTTATCAGGGACCTGGGGACCCAGGTTGACAGTGGCCTTTCTTTTGACACTCACATTGCTAAAGTGGTTAGAAAGACCTTCTACATTGCCCACCTGATCATGACGGGATTCACATCCAGATCTAGTGAGGTTATTGTTCCCCTGTACTCTTCACTTATCAGACCAATGATCGAGTACAATGCCCCATTCGGGATGTATCTCACCCGACATCTGCAGCAATTGGAGAGACCCCAAAAGTTCCTCACCAAAAGGATAAAGGGACTCCAAAATCTGTCATATGCTGCCAGATTGAAGAAACTCCAGCTCTATTCAGTCGCATACCGTCTGCTCAGAGGTGACATGTGCCTGACATACAAGGCCATGTCCAACCCGGAATTAATGGACATGCTCCACCTCAACAAGTCCAAATCCACCAAAACCACTAGAGCAAGCGACTTAAACCTTAGCACGGATATAAATAGGGCGTGCTGGAGGGATAGATTTATCACTCAGAGACTCCCTATGCTGTGGAATAAAATCCCGGTCCATGTGAGGCAGAGCACCTCGCTGACTCTGTTCAAGAGAAACCTAGACCTGTGGATGGGAGATCGTAGGTTTACCCCGGGAATCATCTCTGTGTCACTGCTGGACAGAGGCACAACAAACTAATGGGCACAGTATTTTTTCATATAAGGGGTGGCGTAAGCCACAAAAATTTGTGCTAGGCTTATAAATGCCTTAGGGCAGATAGCCTAGTATAAACCTATGAACCTATGAACCTATGATTGCTAAAATTATGAGAGTTCTCTGTATTACGTATATGAAACATACCTGCTGCTTAGCTGAGCCTGTGGCAGCAGGTGTAAATACACAGTCACATTTCTTTTGGAGCCCAGGTGATATAGTGTTCAAATCCAGGTGTATGCAATACTTTTAAATAAGTAGTGATAATGAAATTAAATATTTTTTTTATACTACATTCATCATGTGCTAGTGTGTGTGTTAACATAGCACAGCATGTTTAAGTGTTGGTAACTGCATCATTGAAGATGCGATCACTGTCACTTGGCATTGGTGTGTGATGCCAAACTTCACACAAACATGGAGGCTAAAAAGTGAAGGACTCCATTGTGTTTATTTTTTTGCTACTTATATGTGTTGTGTTTCTATTTTTTGACCAGATTATAGTAATTAAAATGGGGGTGATAGGAAAGTGGTGAAATGAGGGGGGCAAGCAGGGGCAAGAATAAAGGGAAAGCAATATAAGAATGTGCAGGAGGGAGGAAGGAAAAACCATTGCTATGCATTTCTTCAACAGTGTAAAATGAAAATATGTACAGGATATTACCTGACTTTGCACTGTCACTGTATCCTTTTTCACATTTAGAATGTTTATGTCCTGACTACAGGTTTTATGTCTTCTTCCTGTGTGGGCCAGTAGTCCACATTTGTGCAATGGTTAAGTGTCACACAAACGAGATAAGCAAAGCTAGACATATTTTAGCCTTGTGATCAGTGTTTACATGGGATGTATTGTGCTTCTCCATTTCCTCTGATTGTGCTAAACTGTGCACCATGTAAATACTGTCCGTTTACTAAAAAATAAAAAAATAATATGTTGGTACAGATACAATATTTTTACACAGGTCTGGATTTGAACTCTCACTCCAGTGAACCTTTAAATCACAGTAAGGGTGTCTTATCCCTATTTGCCACAGAAACAGCTTTGCAGCAGAGATTAAAAAATCATTGTGCATACAAGCAACTGCAACATCATCCACAGTATTAACACAACATTTGACAGTTGTACACTTCTGAGTTGTTTCTGCATGTATTAATTTCAGATGTAGTGCAATGACTGATCACACAACCATTTATGACTATTGCTTGCAAAAATGCAGCTTCTATCATATGTCTATGTGTTTTTGCTCAGTCTTCTTTTATCTGATCAGTAATCTGAGACATGCAGTTTGTAAGGCATTTTGTATCATTGTGCTTAAAATGTGTGAAGATATTACATGGCAGTAATATACAGTTGTCAACAAATAGAGGGGAGGTTGAATGTTACTGAACATAAACTGTGAAATGTGTGCTGCTTACATTTCAAATATTGGTATAATTCCTTCTATACTTTGTAAGTCTAGCATGGCTGACAACCACTGGAGGTAAGGGGGTCTGAATTGCTGCTGCATTTTCATTCTCCTTACCAGTAATCATTCACAGTTGCAATGCATTGGCAACAACCACTGAGAGACTGCCTGTACTATGTTTACATGTGCTACATGTAGACCACAAATTGGGATTCAGCAGTTCTAATGAGTTCACACCTCACCTGCATCTTCACCATGCTCACAGCCCTGAAGCTACACTATAAAAAGGGAACCGTTTAACTAGAGAACCTATAGGTGAGGAGATTTGTGGATAAAACAGAAGAAGATTGCTTACTTTTGATTTATCTATACAGAAAACTACTGATCTTGATTAAGGAATGATTGAATATTTTAGTTATACACTGGAAACGCTCACGTCACTAAGAAAAATATTTATATATATATATATATATATATATATATATATATATATATATATATATATATAGTTACCTATCAAAACATCTACTCTTCATAACATCTAAGCTCAAAACATCAAGACCATAACATCTAAACTTCAGAACATCTAAAACTCATAACATCGAATCTCAAAACATTGAAAACTAGAAAGCAACTATAAATAACAGCCCACAATGTTTTTACTATGTTTATGCAGGGGGGCAAGCCCCCCTGCAACCCCACACCCCCGTAAATTAAATATACTAACTCCAAGGTCACACTACAATGGGGGAAAAAGTTAATTTCCTAACCCCACTGTAGTGCGACCTTGGAGTTGGTATATTTAATTTACGGGGGGTGTGGGGGCAGAGCCCCACACTTGGGGGGTGCAGGGGGGCTTGCCCCCCCTGCATAAATGTAGCAAACAGTGTGCGGGATGTTATTTATAGTTGCTTTGTAGTTTGCAATGTTTTGAGATTCGATGTTATGAGTTTTACATGTTTTAAAGTTTAGATGTTATGGTCTTGATGTTGTGAGTTTAGATGTTATGAAGAGTAGATGTTTTGATAGGTAACTATATATATATATATATATATATATATATATATATATATATATATATAGATATATATAGATATGCATTAACAAATTCTACTTTTTATCTGTATGCAGTCCTTACAAGTTTAATGATGGCATAAGCATTTTGTCAGGGTATCTTACTTTCTCAGATGCACAGCCTTACTAACTTTCACAAGTGATAATGTTACAACTGTTTTTCTCTTTACATTCTCCCATTGTTATTTCAGTGAAATTTAAATGTTCTATATTCTCAATAACACAAGGAGTTAGCCTTCTAGGATGACCCATAGACACCTATAGGGGAGTGCTGGCCACAGGTAGAGGTGGCCGGCAATTATATAAAATGTAATGTTCTTTGATAAATGTTTACACATGTTTTGGGGACAGTTTATTGATACTACTTTTAGCAGTTCACTGAACTATTATTCCTTTTGTTTTTTAGCAAAATGTGTAATTTGCCTATTTTGTGGGTGAGGGAGCAATGTTCCATTTCTGTCTCGGCACCATACCTCTCAACCGTACTGAATCACTCAGTTATTTCTGGCTTTGAGGTCCAAATAATGGGGTGCCATGATTCACGAGTGGCACCCCTTAATTTCCTAATTTCTCTGCCTTTTTTTAATTTTTTTTTTCCGTGTATTTTATTAGGACTGACGTCATCACTCTGAGGCTGATGAATCCTTTGATTCCTTCCTGTTTTACTTCTGTATATAAGTTAACTTCCATTCACTTTCCCACACACTCACACAGCTCTCTTTGGCAAGTTCAATGTTTCTATCAGTCACTGTCTCACTATTTTAAAAAGTTTGTTCTTTTATAGTTTGGAGGAGATGAGGAGTCTATGTCTTTGGGTCCAGGCCAGGCTAGCTAGCCGAACATACAATGAGTGAAGAAGTGTCAAGTGAAATGAATACACACACTACTGCATACCCATTTACTGAAAGATTCCCCTCTTTCATTTGTTGTTTAGAAATCACTCTTTTGGTTGCAATGTTACATACATTTACTACTCGACCACCCACCCACCCACCAACCAAGCTCTAATCCAGCAAAACATTTCTAACTCCATATAAGGACACACATCGGCATGTGTATTTATTGTTTATTTATTTTTCTACTTGTAATAACCAGCCAAAAACCAGGTAGACCATATGGTCCACAGTAGATCCTTTTCAATTAAGACCTGTCCTGACTCCTGTGCACTAAAAGCAGACAACACAGTATATTTTTCAACAGTCAGGATCAGGATCCAAGTAACAACAACACAGTCAAACAGAACAGAAGACAGCATAGCAGCATAATGCATATACAAACAAACACAATGAGAAGACATGTTGTGCAATGGTGTACTGTTAACCAGATAGATATTTTGCAGACTTACAGTTATCTAGGTCAGGTGTACGTACATGCCTGCCATGCCACTGCCAGCCCGAGTGAGTGAGAGTCTGAGGCCAGCTTTGTTAACATTTACACTAGCAATGCACATGATGGTCTCATCCTCACTCACCCATCTAGCATGCTGCAACAGCCTGTCTGGGATAAGGAATAAAGAAAGAGGGGGCTGGAGCTACAGGACAGAACAATCGAATGAATGGAATAGTAAGTAGAAAAATGGACTCAGAGCTTTATGGCGGTAATAATACTAGTACTACTACTAGTATAGCAGCAGGCAGGTTTTTTTATTTAAAATAAGTGTGTGTGTGTGTGTGTGTGTGTGTGTGTGTGTGTGTGTGTGTGTGTGTGTGTGTGTGTGTGTGTGTGTGTGTGTGTGTGTGTGACAGATGGTGAACCTGTCCCTGATCCACCTGAAGTTCCTCCTGAATGAACCTGGACTCCGCCGTCACCAGCAGCAGTCAGAGAGGCTCAGTGGCAAAGCAGAGCAGTGAAACAAGAACAGAACAAGTTAAGAATACAACACAATGGACTTGGAGCTGTGTGGCCATGGTGGTGAGATCAATCTTCTACTACTGCTTCTTCTTCCCCTGGTCCTCCACCACCAGCAGGTAAAAAAAAGTAGAATTATAATATATAAAAAACTTAAAAAGAGAAGTACAGGTCCGCAACAATTACTGGCACAAGAAGGTTCTTTTTTAGAAAGTGTTTCTTTTATTTTCATCTAAAAAAGCAGGCAAGCTAGGCAGCTAAAATTACAGTAATGTTATTGTTACTCTATGTTGTTTGTTAACATGCCACAAACTGTCTGCAGCTAGAATTATAAAAAGATGTTAGGTACATTTACATTGCCTAATCAAACTATGTCTGAGGGGTGGGTGACTATGTCTAAACTTAATTTTTGGTGACAAATACTGTATTGTGATTTCCCACTAAAGTTAGTTTGTAAAAAAGAAAAAGTTCTGGAAACAATGCTTATGTTTTAAAATATAGCTTCTGTCCCTGGTGAGTCGAGGCTGAATCACTTCTTTAAAAGCATAACTAATCATTATTTATGAAGAATGGTGAGCAGGAAAATGGGTAAAGCATTTGGAGCTCCATGCTTTTACCTGATTTATGACTTATTTCATGTATCCATTACATATCTTTGGTGTATATAAATAATGAGTCAGCACTTACGTATTTTCACAACCAGATTTGCGAGGTGGCATAATTGGTCATGTTTCAGTTCAACGGTGTCATATTTTAAAAGGGTTGGCTGCACTGTTAAGAAATCTTCTGGTATGTTGTTAATGGGTTTGGAAGAGGAATAAGGGGGCATAATCAGGTTTTGGGATAGCGTGCTTTACCGACGTCAATACAGCGATCATGATGAGTACTGCTTGTTGTGACAGCGGGGATGAATAACCATTATTTTTTGGGTGTAACATCCTGGTAAATGTTTACTACTTACATTGGGAGCCAAAGTTCATACATCCAATGAAGTATGCAGACAAATGAACACACAGCAGTCGCAGTGATGGCAAGAAATCATACCATTTATTTGCTGACTGTTATCAGTAAAGTGATCATTCACACTGTTACACTGCATCCAAAAGCCTGCAGTCCTTAGTCAGATGTTACAAACAGGGAAGGTTATGAAGTATAAATGCATTCAGTTTTACTTGCCAGTCATCATGACAATGAAAGTTGCCTGTCAGGGAGTAGTAAGTAACACTTTTAACTGCATTTCAAAGACAGCACTTTTGTTGTTGAGAACCTGTTCACTCTGGTCGCAGTTCAATTGACGGCCATTGTGAAGCAGCAGTCATGTGTCTAATTCAGACAAGGGCGCTCCCTGCAAAGAGGAAATTTCAGATTATTCCTCTTCATATATGGCAAACAATGGGCCCCAATAGTGTGTCACACTTCACAGTGCCCTTCTTTCATAAACACACATACTTTCCCCTGAAAGCATTACACAGTAAACGACCTTGCAAATCTGGTTGCGATAATATGTAAGTACCGATGTTGTGTCATTGGTTCATCTTGTCTGTCCTTTTACTGGCTACTGGACAAGCTGTAGATACTAGACAATTCACAAAACACTCCCCACCCCCAAATAATTGCCCGGTTCTGTACAGCCCACTACCTTTTTAGAACTCACTGTCCTTGTGAAGATTGTGCCAAGAATTTGCCTCCTTATCTGTAAGGAAGATGGTTTCCATACATTTGCCCTTATCTGTCCACCTTATATAGTCTGCTTGTGTCTGCTTTTTACTTACCATTTTTGCCTATGAAGATTGCTGCCTTAATTAACTCTGTTGATTACCTTAAGGTACATAAATGATTCAGTCGTGATCCATCCCCAGAGAAAGCATGCATATGACATTCATTTGATTTGTTTTCATTTGGTTTGTACTGCTGATGACATATACAATTTGGTGCCTTCATTTGAACTGCCTCAGTAGTGTCTTATGTACACACAGGGGATCTTAAAAATTGAAGGCATGGATATGGCAAATATAGGGAGAAGATGCGCAAAAAAAACACAGACCAGATAGGCTGTAATGTCTTTCTCTGGGGCCAGGCACCGCAGCAGCACTGTCAGACCCAGATCCACAGCCAGAGGCCATCAGTGCAGAAGGTGAAGAGAAAGAGGAAGTAATCTATGATCTGTGAGACTGCGACTGAGTATTTAAAAAAAAAATGGTTGGTTATTTTATTTGGTTGCTATTTTTATTTCATTTTAAGTCTGTGTGAGCTAGCCTGTGGCTGTGATTAAGTTCACTTTGTATTTCACTAGTTAGTAAGTTAACAGGTAAACATTTCATTTATTTATTTATTTATTATTTATTATTTATTTATTTTATTTTACATTTGTTGACCGGGCTGGTCCAGCTGGATATATTTCCTTTTTCAGTAGAGGCCCGGGGAGAAAAGCTCCACATATAAACAACCACCACCACACAAAAAATGTTTATAATAAACAAGAAAGGTATTACAGTTTAAATTCTGGGAAGACTATGAGACACACTATAATAAATACATCATACACCTACAGATCATTTTACAGTATGAATATCTAGGGCAGCCCCAAGACATTATTACAATACATTTAAATCCTTGGTTATTCTAGTTTACTCCAGACAGTTACTATTTCCAAAGGGTTAGACAGTAACAGTAGAAAAAGGAAGAGGTATAAAGAAAATGGCAGGAATACTACCTTCAGGGTACATTCATAGCCAAGTAGAAAGGAATGTAATTGGTGCCTAAGTAGTAGAGATAACTTATAGGTGCTGCTAATTCAGAGGAGTAAACAGGAAAAGAGTGGAGGAAAGTAGGAAGTCAAGAGATGACAAAGAGAAATCCGGAGTATCAGTCTGGGTAACAGCAAGGGCATAGCCAGTGAGCTTTAAGGTGCTTCTTAAGACTTTGTTTAAACAGAGGAAGGGATGGAATTGAGGTAAGGTCAGATGGCAAGAGGTTCCATTGTTTTCCAATGGTATTTGAGAACAGTGAGTCACCAGCTAAGTTGTTAGACTTGGTGGTACTGGCTAGAAGTTTATTGGAGGAGCGTAAGGAATCAAGATTCCTATATGGTGCTATAAGGTTGTATAGTATTGGAGTATTGTTAGGGTGGTAAAAAATATTATGAACGATGGTAAGTTGGGAAAGTATCAGAAGGTCTTTTAGTTCCAGCCAGTCTAGTTGGTGAAGATTAAGACAGTGGTGAGTTCTATATGGGTTTCCAGTGGCAAATCTAGCAATACTATTATAGGAGTTGGCTAGTTTGGTAAGATTCTTTTTTTTTTTAGATTAGTGTATATGGGTGCTGCATACAGAAGAGTTGAAATTAGATGGGAGTGGGCAATAGTCATTCTGGCTGTTGGAGTTAAGAAAGGTTTTATCCTATATAGGGAGCCCAAATTTTTATTAACAGATTTAATAGTGTTATTAATGTGATTGTCAAAGGTGAGGTTATTATCAATTGTAATTCCTAATAGTTTGGTGGAAGAGTTCGGGGATATAAAAGTGCCAATACTGGATTGAATGGAGAAATATATGGGGGTGGGCTTACTGTTTGTTGTAAACAGTAGTAGCTTGGTCTTTTTGGTGTTCAAAAGAAGGCACCGTTTAGAGAACCATGCCTCGACTGTGTTGAAAGCTGTCTTGGTTAAAGATTGAAGTTCAGATATAGAGTTGTCAGAGCATATGATAGTAGAATCATCAGCATATTGTATGCAGGTGGTTTGAGGAATGGCTATTTGAAGGTCATTGATGAATAAGGAGAAAAGAAGAGGACCAAGAATGGAGCCTTGAGGGACTCCCAGCGAGATAGGAAGGTGAGGTGATAGTTGATTATCCCAAAGAACTGCCTGCTGTCTATTTCTAAGGTAAGACTTGAACCAGAGAATTGCTTTGGCGTCAAGAGAGAGGGATGACAGAGTGTTTATGAGTAAGAGATGGTTAACCATATCAAAGGCTATAGACAGGTCGAGGAAGAGTGCTGATGAGAGGGTGTTATTATTGCGGTTATTATTAATGGTGTTGGTGAAGGATAGGAGAGCTGAGGTGGTACTATGAAAAGGCCTGAAGCCATGCTGACAGTTTGCTAGAATCTTATGTTGAAGTAAGTAGTCCATTAGCTGATGGTGAATGCATTTTTCCATAATCTTGGTTAATGGAGAAAGGAGAGCTATAGGCTTGTAGTTAGAATAGTCATTAGAGTTACCTCCTTTGTGTAAGGGAATAATGTGGGAGATTTTCCAGAGATCTGGAATGGTTCCTTCAGTTGTGGTATGGTTTATCAGGATGGATATAGGATAGGCGACTACTTTAGCTGCTTGCTGTAGGTATTCAGATGGTAAGTTATCGGCAGAGGGGGTGCAAGGCTTAAGTTTGTGGACAAGTGTTTGGATGTAAGAGGTAGGGATAGGTTGTAGTTGGAATGTTGGCCGAGTATGAGGTGAGGAGTTAGGTAGATCAGAGTTGTCTGTAGCTAGTTGATTTGTATTTATTTAAGTTTTATTTTATACAAGTTAATCTTATTTAATTTTTATTTATTTAAATTTTACACCAGTCAGTGTAGTACTTGTTAGAATTTGTTTCTTTGTTTTATATGTGTGTGTGTGTGTGTGTGTGTGTGTGTGTGTGTGTGTGTGTGTGTGTGTGTGTGTGTGTGTGTGTGTGTGTGGAGTAGTAAGTAAGTAAGTAGACTAGTCGGTACAAGACAGTAAATTTTATTTTTATATAAGAGAACTTTATTTTAGTTTTGTACAAGCCAAG
The DNA here is from genome assembly GCF_019279795.1 of Protopterus annectens. Classification (NCBI taxonomy): domain Eukaryota; kingdom Metazoa; phylum Chordata; order Ceratodontiformes; family Protopteridae; genus Protopterus; species Protopterus annectens. The sequence goes on from NC_056734.1 coordinate 778,326,004, forward strand.
TTCGAAAGTTTTATACAAGTTCAAAGTTTTGTGTTAATTAATAGCATATAAAACTAATTTGTTGTTCTGGACTTCTGGTTTATATTTAAGTTATTTAAAGAAGGCTGAAGGCAAGCTCAGCCTCACCCAGTGTTATTTTTCTAAAAGAATATTGTATTTTAGTTTTGCATAAGTTCAAATATTAATATAAATAAAACACTTTTGTTGTTCTTATTTTGTGTTTCATGATCATACTTTGGTTGTCTGTTCTTCAGTTCACGTTTAAAAGTTGGTATTGCACAATTCCATTGGAGTGGGTGGGGCTACATAATTATGTATGCAAATTTTATGTTAATCAGCATACCGATTTGTACCTATTTTTCATGGGCTTTGTCCAGATTTTTGATGTTTCCAGGTTGAGCGGTATACTTTGCACAAACAAAATTGTTTGTACAGAGGTTTGCTTTGCTATTGTTACTTTCCTTGTTTTGGATCCAGATCCAGCCTTGCTTTGTGTGTGACTGTAATATGTTAACAATCATATAAATCCTGTTTTGTATTTAAATATCTTGGCTGTTTGTTTTTTGTTTTTTGTTTCTCCAGTTGGTAATATTGAAAAACTACATTTTATGTGTTATATCTAAGCAGGACTTTTATTTATGTGTATTATCCTTCTTTTGTGTTTTATGTCATGTAGGATTATGGCACCAGGCATCCCAATCCCCGCAAACAGCAAAACCCCCTTCAGTGACCTTGAGAATAAAGTAATTGTCGAAGCATTTAGGTGACATTGTCTCCTTCTACTTGAGAGAGGATGTGAGGATGTGTCTGGAGAATGCAAATTTGGCAGCAGATAGTGGATGATGTAAACACCGTAGGTGGCCAGAGCAGGACGTATGATCAGGTGCATCATAGGGCCACTGACATGATTTCATTGGCATGGAGGAGAGCAGCTGCAGTGGCCTGTGGATGGATGGCTACCAGGGAGGCTTGCTATAGATCCACCACTGACTCCAAATGAAGATTTCCTCTCCACTCTCAGGGGTTCAGAGAGTTCACTGGAAAGAAAACAACATGTAATTGATGTTGGTGCTGCAATTTCAGGAAGGACAAGTATGACCCAGAAGCAGTTGCCAGGTAGGCTTACCTATCTCAATTGTTAAATACTTCTTGCATAGTAAAATATTGACAGCAATACTTAAGTTCTGCTTAACATAATTTTTTGGGGGAGGGGGACTAGCTTTAGACTGATGCAGTTAACAACACATTTTGGTTGATTACACATGGGCTTGGGGTGGACATGTAATCCATCTTTTTGTTAAAGGCATCATTAATGGACATATAAAGGGCAAAACATTTTAACCCCCTGTGTTACTGTTAATTGTGATGATGGTGTCTTTACCATTTGCTTAACTTCTTCCAGGGCAATCTTCCATAGGACGTCTGGTATCATCTGCACATGAAAAGCCAAACATTTTTATGTCAGTACTGAAGAGCAGTTCAAAGAAATATTTATTTTGTCCATATGTGTGATGTAGATGTCAGAACTGTTGTGTGTATTGCTGTGCTGTCTTTAATAGTGGCACCACTGTTAGTTTGTTAGTATATATTGAACCATAGTAGTGTAGGTATTTCTTTCTTTCCTGTGTTTGTTGCTTATCACAGGTGATCTTGACAGTGGTAGTGCAGGACTCCTACCACCTGATATCAGAGCATCGGCAGACTCTGATGATGATGATGATGATGATGATGATGGTGGACAAACACAGGCACAGTCGGGGGTGCAGAGGTTGAATCTGACCCTGACATTGACATTCAGCCATTCCCTGTAATTCCATTGGATACAGCCAGTAGGCCTACACAAACCCATTCCAGTGAGCCCTCAGATATTTTACAGGTGGAGGGTGAAAAACTGTGTCAGGGTAGTGTTGTTACTGTGGCTTCATTGCCAGTTAACTCTGGCTGTAATGAAAGGTGTGGGTAAGGTACCATGCAGGAGGGTTGTTAGGGGTGCTCAGAGGAGGCTTGCTGCCATCCCTGTATCTTCCTGGACCATTTGATGTATGTTTAAGGCCATCATGGAGGTGCAGGCACATTCCAATAGGTTCTCCAAAGAAGTGCTTAGGGATATAGATGTGGCACAGGCTGACATGCATGAATACCTCCACTGTGTTGCTTATTCAATGGATCAGATGAATGACATGCTGGAATGGCAGTGTCTGTGATGGAATGTCTGCTGGGGCCACATGGGAGTAGATCAGCCACATCATCTGAAGTAAGCTGATGTGGCCATGCCTGAACACACTCCTGTAGTGGCATACCTTAAACTGCTCTGTCAGTGGTTGAGGTGTCCACACCCAGAAGTGGCAGGGAATGGGTTGCAGTACTGGGCATCTGAGGAAGGACAGCTCATCCAGCAGACTTCAGTCACATTTAGGTAGCAGCAGTGCATCTGACCATGGGCATTGATGTGCCACTGAAACTCCTGGCAGAGCCAGTTTTCATGGTCTTGTACGACAACGATGAACTGCCACCTCTACCATGCACATTTCACACCTGCACGACATACCAAGATGTAGAGCTAGCACAGAGCTTGGCTGTGTTTTTGCAGACATGAACACTCTAATTTCACCTGGAGGGCCCATACAGACACACACACACACACACACACACACACACACACACACACACACACACACACACACAAAATAGTTACATGATTCAGCCTTGAGGCTTGAAGATTATTCAGTCTCAGTGGCCATTTGTTACTTTATCCAAATGTCTGCCTGATTCTGTTTATTACTCACATGCACTCACTTACCTTTTGTGTCAACCCAGACTAACTGCACCTACCCCCACAACACGCTGTGCAAGTGATGATAACTGTGTCATATCCTTGTTTTCAGTCTTTTGGATTCAGGGATGTATAAGCTTTATGTCTGATGCTGAGGGTGCTTAGCTGACTCAGTGTTTGTGATGTTATTTTACTAATTGTACTGTTTTCTTACTGATTTTTGTAATGTGTACATGCCTTCCTCACTCTTAGCAACAAAGCTGGAGAAGCCATAAATACAAGTGACAACAGCAGAAGACTAGGGAGACTCTTTACATATTTTGGTCTTACAAAGTTGGAGAGCTGATAAAATCAAAATAGTTTTTGCATCAGTATTGTTAAGAATCTTTTGAGGGTTATGAAGTCTGAAACTGAAATGTGTCTCATTGATTTCTAACTTCTCTCTTTAATGATTTGTCAGCATGAAAGTATAAGGCCAAACGAAGGACATTCAGTAACAACCAGTACTTTTAAGATGTATGAATGTGTGAATCTTTAATGCATGAGACCTATTATTTGATAGAGGACACATGTATTTCCAAAAGTCTCTGCTGTCACAAGCTGATGTCATTGCTGTGCAAATCATCCACCTTTTACTTATCTTTACAAAAGGGGTGATAAGTTGCCCTAGTAACATCCAGGTAAACCCAAATACTGGAATAAAATTAGATTACATTGAAAATGAACTGAGCAAATTGGATCCAAACAAAGCACAGGGAGGAGACAAAATTAGTAACAATGACCTGAGAACACTTCAGCAAGAACTTACAGTAGCATTATGTCTATTACTCTCTAGGTCATATAAATATGGGGAGATTCCTCAAGATTGTAAACATGCACTTACTAAACCTGTCTTTAAACGAAAGGGGAGTAGGACAAACCCAGAGTCATACAGATCTTTAAGTCTGCTTTCATGTTGTAGAAAAATAATGGAGAAGGTAATATTGGATAAGTTATTGTCAGAAGTGGATAGGTTGGGACTTGAAACCATATATCAGCATGCATATGTTGAAAACAGATCTATTACCACCTGTAACATAATGTTCTATAACAATATAACAACAGTTATGAATGAAAAATTGTCCTGTGATGTAATTTATATAGATTTAACTTCAGCATTGGACAAGGTCATGCACAAAACACTGATCAATAAATTAGTACAACTAGGTATTGATGTACTCTTGATATGATGGATAGCTGCATGGCTTACAAATAGGACACGACAAGTATCATACAGCAACTGGACAGGTGAAATCCTAGGTTATGGTCAGGGTGTCCCACAGGGCTCTGTCCTAGGCCCTTACTTGTTTAAATTATATCTTTCAGACCTAACTTTTTCAGCTGAGGTGTTCTACAGCCTATATGCAGATGACTTGAAATTGGGTAAACTGATTGCATGTGTTACAGATAAGACATATCTGCAAAATAACTTGACTAAATTGACCATTTGGGCACAAGAGAATAATATGATGATAAATACATCAAAAACTAAGCATATGAGATTTGGAAGATGTAAACTGAAAGGTGAATATTTAGTACAGCACACATTGATTGAAACTGTAGACTCATTTAAAGACCTGGGTATATGGGTAGATTCGGCTATGAGTTTTTCTGATCATATCAACCAATTGGTTAATGATAGTTATATACCTATAGGGTGTATAAAAATATTAATAAAGCCTAGGAAATCAAAAATAATGACATCATTGCTTGTTAATTACATTAGACCCAAACACGAGGATAGAATAGCAATATGGAAACATTATAAGAAAACAAGCATGAGTAAACTGGAAAGAATACAGCAGAACTATACCAAGGGCATCCATGGATGTGAAAATTTAAGTTATTATGAAAGACTAAAATATTTGAACTTGTACAGTGTCGCTTACAGATATCTAAGAGGAGATCTTATTCAGGTATATAGGGCATTTAGTGACAACTACCTCTGGGAATGTTTGGGGTTAACATAAAGTAGTAGAGAATCATCAGATAACCTATGTAGAAGGTTCTATAGGAATGAAAAGTGTACTAACTGGTTCTCTGACAGAGCAGCTGATGCATGGAACAGACTACCAAATTACATTAAAGCAAGCACTAGTTTAGATATTTTAAGAACAGCCTGGGACTTATTGTGGAAACAAGTGTTTTGGTATATTGGCAAGCTAGAAAGGCATTATTGCCCATGCTTGAAATATTTTTATGTATGTACGTATGTATGTATGTATGTATGTATGTATGTGTGCATGTATCTACATTACCAAGTAACTACATGGATATGCCATTCAGTTGAATTATACACAATGTTGTTTTAATACTTCAGGTTCAGCACTTACTTTGTAAATTGAGGAGTTGCTACAGTTTTAGTTCAGGGCTGACTCTGTCTGATGCTAGGAGTACACATCTATTACATGGGTATGTAAAGGTTGTGAGCATTCCTTGGCATCAGTGTTACTATATGTATGTGCATAGGATGAAGGTTTTAGCCCCTTAGATGGTGTGTGTGCTATGCATTGCCTCTTACCCAATGAGAGGGCAAATTGAGGATGCCTACATCTGCCTACACCCACAGTAGCTGCTGGTTCCCCCTCTGACTCTTCACCTGCATGTGGCTGTGGTGACATTGCCATTGGTGGTGTGATATGTGCCCCTTCACCTTGTTGATCCTGCTGAAGCTGTTTTTCAGGATGATGTTGTGAAGCACCGAACAGACAGTGAAGAATTCAGCACATGCACGTGGACTGTACTGCAGGGCTCCCCAGATGTATCCAGGCACCAGAACCATGACTTCAGCAGCCCAAACATACACTCTATGATATTTCTGGTTTGAACATGTGCCTCATTATGGCATTCTTCAGCAGGTGTGTGTGCATTTTTGATGGGTGTCATCAGTCACAGTTCCAGTGCATAATCTGCATCCCCCAGTAAAAGACCCTGTGGGATATCACCCCTAGTGAACATCTGATACTTTTGGGAGGTGTGCCAGATATGTGAGTCGTGGTAACTGCCTGCGTTGCCAGCACACAAATTCAGGACGATTCCCTTAGCATTACACATGACTTGGCAGTTAATAGAGTGGAAGCCTTTTCTATTTATGTAAACTCTTCCCTGCTCCCTGGATGGTGCCTTGATTTCTATACATGCACAATCTATGGTGCCCAGTACTTCAGGGTAGTGTGGTATAGGGTAGAACTCATGCATATTTGTTGCCCTGTCCTTAGGAGTACAGGGAAAATATATGTAGTCTCTGACATGCTTGAGCATTGCATTCAGGAATTGATGGAGGATCATGGATGCTGATGCCTGTGACACCCCCAGCATGTCACTTGTTAGTCTCTGAAAGGTTCCTGTGGATAAAATTTAAAGTGCCACACATACCTTTGTCTCCAGTGGTATTGTTTCCTCTCATTTTGCCCTGGGTATGAGTTGAGGATGACAGAGGTTATAGAGTTCCTGCAGTTTGTCTCTATCCACCTTGTAGTGCTCTACAATTTTCACCTCATGCAGATTGTGATAAGCTGAATAAGATCTGAAAATTCTTCTCCTTCTTGGCTGTGGTCTATTAGAAAAAGCAGCAGGTTAGACTTGAGCCTGTTGTACGTACACATGAATTTAAGCAACAGCAGCCTCTAACATTCTTTCTGTGTAGACTCCTTTCTGTGGCTGTATTCCAATAGCTTTGGAATTTGCAGGGGAAAACCAGCACTGAGTCTACACAGTTGCTTTACAGCTTGTTGAATAGGTCCTTCATCTTGGATTTGTTGATTAACATACAGTTCAGCTGCTCATAGTGTAATTAGCATGGCATGATGTCTAACATGTTTGTGCAGCTCTACACACCATGTGGAGCTACTTACTGAATACAAAACAGTGCACTACTGTTTGTGCATTGCACTGCGATGTGCACATGGTTTTAGCAGACCATGCAGGATTTATTGAATATGCCTTTATATGTTTAGTTTGGAGAACATGCAGGCTGTCATATAAAAAGAAAGTGCATTTAATAAATTCTGTATTACTGGGAAAAAACTGCATACTTAGCAAACATTTTTATGATCCTACAAAATGTGAAAAAGAACTAATGACAATTATGTTTTTACTTGACCGAACAGAGTAAAAATAGGAATATTATGTTAAGGAAGAAGAAACAGGGTTGGATTGATAAATCAGTTGATGTATGCAGTGTCATTGAATTTACACACAATGTTGACATGGATTAATAAGTGTAAAATGAAAGAAAAAGAAAAAATATGGTGTATAATGAGTAAATTTAAAAGAGAAAAAAAAGTTGTGAAATTAAATAGTATCATGAAAAAATAATATTGTGGAAAATGAGGATAAGTGATATAGGGGAAAAAAGGAAAATGTGGTATTTAAACCTAATGAACAAATATTATTGTGTCTATCTATGGGAAAGATCTGAGGAAAAAAAATAAAAGTGATAAAAAAGAACAGGATGGTGCAAAAAATATTTAGAATATACGGAGTTGTTATGCAGAGTATCAATACAAAATTGTCAGTAAAAGCATGCCAAATAAAAACAAAATAAGAATATAAGAAAGAATATGCAAGTATTGTTGTAAAGCTGAAACAGAACATGTTTTCATGTAAAAGGTAAAGGAAGTATGGAAAAAAGTATGTGAAAACAATTAACTGGAAGGAATTAAGAAACTGGAAAATTTTAACATGACTATGTTGGAATATGGAATATAAAAAGAAGGGAATTTGTAAAGAAAATAGATAAAAATATGTTTTATGTAATATGGACTATATGGAATGAAAAACTGAACGAGACAAAGTTTAATGGAAATGGACAATGGCTGAAATATTACAAAAAATAAGATTTTGGCTATGGTAAAAAAGGGTGGGGTCATAAAATGGGCACATATGAACAGACATAAATGTATATTTGAAATTATGCAAATGATAGAAAATTGCACAGAAAAGAATGTAATTACTTGTAACTAGTGTATAATATGTAAATAATGTAAATGTTGTAAATAATGTATTTAATGAAGCATAGGTGCCATGGGATCTTTCACATCTACATGAGCTATCACCAACTCAGCTAGATTGGGCCTTGGTTTAACATCTTATCTGAAACTTCATGGTGCCTTCCTTATGATCTGTAATAGTATCAGTGGTCATCTGGGTCTGTAAAATCTATCACTGTGTAAAAGGTATACCACTTTTCTAGAGCATTGCACTGAAGCCATAAAGTGGTTTGCATATGCTGTGTAATGAAACCACAGTGAGTTATTTTAGCTGCTTATTTGGACCTTCTCTGCTTATATTTTTCAGACCATCATGAAGTGGAATGTAACTGGAGGAATGAGGAAATACAAATGGAGGTGATAGCAGCTGAAAACCATAAGGGAAGCAGACCAAAGGAGCAGTTGTGCAGCTTTTGAAGGAGGATGTGACTCAGCTACAGCAGTGCGCCCAGCAGTCTGAAGAAATTACAGAGTAGACCTACAGTATTCTCCTTCTGAAGATGGAAGCACTCTGCACCACTCTGATCAAGAAAATAACAGAGCCTAAGGTGTGGCCTTTATTATTTCTATCAGGCCATTGTCCAAAGGATACTGTGTCTTCTACAATCATAATGGGCACATAAATAGCGTATTTATATTATGCAGACTGTATTTTGAAGAAGGCCCACACATTTTCCCATCTGCTGTTGCCTGTCACCAAGTAATCTTGAGCTACCAGGGACCATACACAGTTCTTCCAGTGCTGTCATCCTAGGAATACCTCATTGCCCACTTCAGCAGCCTCACAGGCCTGCACAGCCTTCTGTTGTATATGTTCTACCTCCCTTTTTGCTTCTATACCAATGTTACCTCTTCCTCCTGTTTATGCCCATCAGGTGCCCTGGAAATGCACAGTATTACAAACCACAGCCATGCCACTTGAAAGCATGCAGCTAATCATTATGATAAAGTGGAAGAAAATAAAGCATTGACCCCCACTTCCAATGGGCATACAGTGTAAGCACTGAATCAAGAGTAGACATGAGATATAGTAATATTAATTATGCATAAAAATGTTTTCCAAGTGTGCGTTCTCTTTTTTTTTTTTGTTACAGTGACATTAATTTCAGGTATATTTACTGGTACTGTCTATGCTATATCTATTTTGTAGGAGTGTGTGTGTGTGTGTGTGTGTGTGTGTGTGTGTGTGTGTGTGTGTGTGTGTGTGTGTGTGTGTGTGTGTGTGTGTGTGTGTTGTGTCATTCTTAATACATATTTGCTCAACTTAGGAGTCTGTGTCTGCATAAAGTATACATGAAATATTTCTGTAAAGTAGTATACATGCATTCTATCCCTTTGTGGCTTTTCCTGCACAACCATGACTACAAAGTTGAACATGCACAGTATGGAAATTTGATTGAACGGTGCTTTTTGCAGACATTTCTTTACTGTGTTCTGTACCTTTTTTGCATTGCATAGAAGACTATGACATTTCTTAACTTGCATGAGTACACACAGCTGCATGTCTCTTCTCAAGTATGCCACACTTTCATTTTGTGACATGCCATATATGTCACTAGCTACAGCCATTGCAGTTTTGGGTTAATCTGTGATTGTCACATCACAGATTTCTGCATTAGTAATCTCCTATATGATGCTGAACTTGTCTGTCACCATCCTAAAGATGTTTTGCACATAGTTCATGTGTATATAGGTAGATACAGACATGCAGTTCAGAAGACTATTAGCAAGCCTAACCTAAATTCAAAATTTCCCCAAAGTACTGCCTAGTTAAGTGATTTATTCAAGGTGTCAAAGTAGGCAAATGAAGGCTGAGGGAATAAAACCCTGTATCACAGAAAGTGACGTTAACAGCTCATAGCTTTAATCTCCTGCATTAACTACTCTGTCCTATTATAAGCCAAGTATATAGGTTGTTCAGGTAATTGGACATTCATGAGTGCAAAGGTAATTGTACATGGTTATGTATGTTGGCACATGTTGTACAATGTAAAGCTGCTGGAATAAGACACACGCATGCATACATATATACACATACGGGTCTACTTTGACCCATTGAAAACACACTTTATTGAATTTCAAGTAGACGAGTTTGCGTTTGCAAAAGTTAATTTATTCAAAAACCACTTTCTTAAAAATCAGTTCAGCAAAGAGAGATCACCGGTTCTGGGATCCTGTGGTGGTGCAGGTACGTTGCTTCTTCAGTGGTGTAGGGAAGAGGGACCTTTAATGTATAAATAGCTTTTTGTTGTAGATCGCAGTACAGTGAGGATAAGGGAATATTCCCTTTTCCCCACTCTAGTGCGATCTCTGAGTTAGTTTACATAAGTAGCAGGGCATGGGGTATGGATGGGGGGGGTTGCCACCCAGCATAAATGTGTTTAGTGTATTTGTTTTTTTTTTTTTTTTCTCTTTCCTTTTGTGGTTTGGTGACTTGATTTTCACAAAAGTACATTTTCGAATAAATGCCCTTTCATGAAAGTGGACTCATCTACCTGAAATTCAATAAAGTGTATTTATGATGTGTCGAAGGAGACACATGTAAATATTTTTATATATATATATATATATATATATATATATATGTGTGTGTGTGTGTGTGTGTGTGTGTGTGTGTGTGTGTGTGTGTATGTATATGTGTGTGTGATATATATATAATTACACACACACACACACACACACACACACATATATATATATATATATATATATATATATATATATGGGTCTAGGACTATTCACTGAAACACACTTCACTGAAAGTTATATATGTAGTTAGTATATATATATATATATATATATATATATATATATATATATATATAGTAAGTGGGATGTGGGGGGTATAGCCCCACACATATTTTGGATATATATTAAGTTCAGAAAAGAGTCATTTATTGGAATTGCAAGTATCCATGTATATAGTTCAACATATTTAAAATGCCCCCAACACTCCCCTTACTATATATACTAACCCCAGGGTTACATAACAGTGATGAAAAGGCCATATATAACTTTCAGTGAAATGTGTTTGAGTGAATTGTGTTTTCAGTGAATTGAGCTTTCAGTGAATTGTGCACAGTCAAATGTGTTACAGTGAAATGTGCTTTCAGTGAATAGTCCTAGACCCATATATATATATATATATCTAAGGATCTACTTCAAATCAGAGAAAGCTGACATTGTCAAAACTCAATATATCAAGATGTGGCTTGCCAAATATGCATATCATTGAATTCTAACAACATTGAATCCCAGAACATCGACAGAAGGTTACTGAGGTGTAGTTTGTCACAGCACTATCAGCCTACCTGTAGGTATGTCCTTTCCTTCACAGTAGTGTTGATCTCAGAGTTGGTATATTTAATTTATGGGGGTGTGGGGCAGAGCCCCCACATGGGGGGCTGCAGGGCCTTATCCTCTGCAAAAATGGTGCTATTCAGTTATTGTAATGTAATTATTTCTTGGAGTCTTATTTCTTTAAGAACATGTGGAGTTTGGGGTAGATGCTGTAGTGGACAGTTTGTTTGTGGTATAGGCTGAGCTCTTTATTTATATACATATTTGGGAAGTTTTAATTGGTTTATTGTACTATTTTTAGTTGGCAGGTTGATTAGATGTATCAGGAGAGTGTGTTTGATGTTCTGGGATTTGATGATGTCAGAACTCGATAATGTGCATATTCAGCAGACTTGCCTTGATTAATTGAGTTTCATCGATGTCAGCTTTCAATGATTTGACGTAGACCCATATATATATATATATATATATATATATATATATATATATATATATATATATATAAATAATATAGTCTGGTATGTCATCAGGCTGCAGTGATGGTCACTTCTGGGCTGCAGTTACCTGCTATGGGCATTCTATGTGGCTGGTGCAGCAGGATCTGTTACACTATGGCATTTCAGCCATTCTTTTTAAAATATGTCTTCTGGTGACTTACATTACACTTCGCTAGCATAAGTTTTTTCAGTACAGTAATATAAGTAATGTAGTATATATACAGCATTATGCCTTTAAAAGTGTTCAGTGCCACAACATGGAACCTTTTATTCTATATTGAATGCAATGGGTTATGGGTTCAGTCCAAATGTGAAATAAATGACTGTATCAAGAAAGACCACCTACATTATTTGGTGTTTACATTCTGTTGTTAAGAAGTGCATGGTCTGTTGCTAAAGTGAAGCTGCCTCCCAATCTGTTATATTCCAAAGACATTCCTGCCCACTTAATAATTATATATTCCAATTCTGTTTCAACATACCTTGCCTCAGCCTTACTTAGCTTCTTAACTAGGTAATTGACTAGATATTCCTCATCATCATCTTGCTGAGATAGCACAGCTGCAACCCTACTACACATAAATTAGAATACTAATTAAAGAGTTTATTAGAGTCAGGAGCAACCAGCACTGGTTTTCTACATAAGGTAACTTTCATCTAGTGAAAGGTCTGATCTGCTGCTACAGTCCACCTTCTCCAGATAAGGATGTACCTTTTGTAGGTTCTGTCAGAGGTTAGGTAGAGCTGTGCCTAGGTCATCTGGAACCTTGTACACTTCCCCAAACTGAAGTGATTTGTTACAACTGATGCAAGCTCATATCACTGCAGTTACTAAGATGCTCAGCCCCATATCACCGAACTTCTTAAAAGAATGGCAGTACTTTACCCACACCATCGGCATCTGCCAAACGCACTCCCTAACAACTTGCATTTGGGGTAGCAGCCAGCTTTGCTTCACCCTATTTATAGCCCCAGTATTGTGCATGAATTTTCTATAGTAACCAACTAATCCTAAGAATGCTTACACATGCCTTTTTGTAATGGGTAATGGGTAGATTCTGTTTAGAATGTTTGGGTTCTAAGCACCCCTCTTTCAATCACATACCCTAAAAATCTCTCTTCAGTCATCATCATCATTCCCTTTTTCCATTTTCTACATGGGGTTGTGGTGTCATGTTAACTGTCACCATCTCTCTCGATTCAATACTACACCCCTGCCTTCTTTGACACTCATGCCTGATGTCGCAGATCTTTTCTCACACAATCCATCTACCTCTTTGCTGGATGCCCTCTTCTCCTCTTACCTTCTTCCTGTCTGTCCCAAATTTTCTTTACCAGATTGCCTTCTGTTTTTCTGCATATGTGCATGAGCCACTGTAGTCTGTTCTATTTGATCTTTTCTGCAACTGGAGCTACTTTGGCTTGTGCTCTAATGTCCTCATTTTTTGTTTGTCCCATCCTATCACCCTTCTCAGGCATTTCATTTCCATCATTTTTAGCTTCCTTATCTGCTTCACCTTTACTGCACAGGTATCTGTACCACACAGTAGTAGTGGTCACACCACTGTCTTATGCACCTTCCTTTACAGGTTCTTTGGCATTCTTCTGTCATATGCTATGCCTGACACTCTTTGCCAGTTGGCTGCAACCCCTCTGATTCTAGCTATCTTTCTCCTCAAATGCCCCCCCCCCCCGATACTTGAAGCTGTTAATCTGTTCCATTATCTTCCCTTTTGTCTCAGTTCTCAACTTCTTCTGATTTCCCCAGTTTCCTGCCATTACAACTGTCTTATCCATACTTAATTTCATCCCATGTGCCTTATGTTTTGCATTCCATTCCCCTGTCCTTTGCTGAGGCTATTTCTCAGAGTCTGCCTGTAATCCCACATCATCTACATATAGCAGCTTTGGTGATCTGTCCCCTCTGACCTGTTTGCTAATGTAGTCCATCACCAGTATGAACTACAGTGGGCTCAGAGGCTAACCTTGATGCACACCTACTCCCTCTGGGAATCTCTATATGAGGCTAAACATTGTTGTACTTGAGTCATTGGGTCCTTGTACATAGCTTGACTAATTCTACCAATGTTTCTGGGAATTTAGACCACCTTAGGACTGCCTAAATCAGCTTTCTTGGGATCTTGCCATATGCTTTTCCCATGTCTAGGAATATTCAGTTGGAGTCCTTCCTCATTTCTATCTTCTTGTCAAATATCTGTCTCATTGCACACATCTGATCAGCTGTGCTGTATCCTGATCTAAATTCAAACTGCTCAACTCCCATCTTACTTTCTAGTACTCTGCGTTTTTATTTATCAATCACCGTCCCCAAAACGTTTGTGTAATGTGACAGGAATTTGATACCTCTGCATTGCTCACAGTTGTGAATGTCCCCTTAGTTTCTGAACACTGGTGCTAGTGTGCTTATTCTCCAGCTGTCTGGGATATGCCTTTCTGCTTGTACTGCTATACGTACCCCCAGGTGCCATTTCTTCCCTATCTCACCCAACAGCTTTATCATATCTGCTGTCACCTTGTCTGAGCCTGTTGCTTTCCCCCATAGTGTTGTTCTTACTACTTCTACTGTGGCTCCTCCTCTTTTCTTATTGTAGGCTATGTCTGGAGCAGTACAGCTTCTGTGCCATTTTCTTCATTCAGAAACTGCTAGAAGTACTCCGTCCAGCTGCCTTTGATGTCATGTAGATTTGTGAGCAGGTTGTTGCTGTCATCCCTTATGAAGGGTGTCTGACTGTCTTTTTTATCTTTCTGTCATTGCCTTGCAACCTGATATAGTTTCATTGTACCATCTACTGAGTCACTTTCCAGAAGCTGGTAGAGTGCCTCTGATGCCTTGTTCTTTAATATTGCAACTCCTCTCTTAGCCTCTTTGTTAGAGAACCAGTATTCCTTCCTAACTAGGTCCGTCTTTTCTTTCTCACACTTTTGCTTGCACTCTTCCTTTCTATTTTTCCGATGACTTCCTGGAGTTCTGCATTCTACCCCCTGCCTTCCTTGTGTATCTTATTTTCATACCTGACTGAGTTGCACACCTGTTCTGTAGTTCTCACAAATGATGTTTTGAGGTGCTAACATTCTTCTTCAACTCCACCATTTCCTCTTCTTCTTGAGGTGCTAGACCCCTGAGTAATTCCTTGAACTGTTGTGCTTTCTCTCCAGTCAACTTCCAGGTCTTCAGCATGATCTCTGTTGACATTAGAGCCTTCCTTTACCACTGGGTACAGCTGATTGTGGCAACCAGTGGTTTATGTTGTGGGATGTGTGTCACTGAGGATGTGTTTGCAATCACTAATTCTACCCCATTGCCATTTCCTTACTAGGAAGAAGTCTACCTTTGTTGCATGTTGGCCAGTTTTGTATGTGATCTTGTGAATGTCTCTCTTGCTGAACCATGTGCTGGCCACCATCAAGCCATTTGACAGACAGAAGTCTAGAATGGCCTTATCTTCTTTATTCCTGTTGCCCCACCCATGTGGACCCAGGCAGTCCTCATGTCCTTTTCTGTCTGTTCTGATATGTGCACTCAGGTCACCCATTATCAAAACCAGATGCTGTTGTCCTGCTTTATCTAGTAGGTGCTGCAACTGCTGTACGAATGTACTGTTTTCCTCACTATCACAACTATGTTGTGGGGCATAGGCTTGGATTATGAATGCTGCCCAAAACTTGCAATTGAGTCTGATTGCCATGAGTTTGTCACTAATTCTGATGACATCCCTTACCATTTTGAGTCTGTCCTCCTCCTGAGTAGTAGACTCTGGATCCCAATAAAAATGACTTTGCTACAGTGCCCTTCCATTTTGTATCCTGGATTCATAGTCTGTCCAGCCTCCTCCTTAACATCATGTCATCCACTTCCAAGCTGATCTTGTCAGTGAACTGACATTGAGTGTTGATTGGTTTTATGTCCAGGTTTCGTTCAACAGAGTTATCTCAGGTAACCCAAGCTGGGCAACTGGACACTGTCCAGCAAGTAGCTTATTGCTTCAAGCCCGTTGCACTTTTTGACATCTACCTGGATCTGGCTAATGAGTTTGTACAATACTCCATTCAGGTATATTTGACAAACTTACCAAACTGGACATAAATACCTACATAACTTGTTGGATTCCTTGCTAGTTCACAGACAGGACCCAGGAAGTCCCAGGCTGATTCACTGAACAAATTCGTATTGAATCTGTCTCCATGTCTCTGACACACAGAGGAAGACAGTAATAACTAACATATCCCCTCCACAAAACCTCTAGAATCTTCCTAACTAACATACCCCCTTGTAATAAATGCCCATGATACATGGGGACACAATTAGGTTGAGCTGCACAGCTAGGTTTATAAAGGCCCTTGTGGCCATTAGCCTAGTATATATCTATGAACTTACAATCTTCTAAATACAATTCTGATTCATCAGAGTACCCAGCTGAGGACCTGGCATGAGGTTTCAGAATTTTATTCACAAGCATTTGAAAAATGACTATTATATTTTCATTACTGTTCTCTATATATAGCATGTATATAGTTCTATATATATATATATATATATATATATATATATATATATATAAAACACTTTTATAAATAAAACAACCACTATGTTGTAGGCCTTAAGACCTGATTTATCACTTGGATTTAGGTCCCATTCTCACAATGTAGAACATGAAGTTTATTACCAATACATCACAGTTAAAAGTCCAATAAATAACAGTCTTAGAAAAAAGATATGCAAAATGCATAAAGTTGGAAGCTTAGTTTTTTTCACAGCCGACATGCATGGCATGATTTATAGAACCATTTATAGCTGTCAAAGAATGATCAGTCCAAGGTAACCATAAGTACACGTAGAAAAAGAACACCCTACAGTCATGGGCCTCATTTGTGTCTATGGAGCTTCTTCATTATTCCCAAATCATTTCGTGTGTTCAAAGCTCTCATTATTGTTAGTGATAAAAGATTTGTTATAATAAGCATTGTAAAGTATACACAAGTGTAAGAAAACTACAGTCTGTGTTCAGGAAGGCACTACTGTGCACCATCAATGTTTGCTGTTTACTGCCTGTGCTGCTTTGTACTTTCTTGGCACTGGGCTTAAAGCTCTATGCGTCATAACTTGTTTTTTTTCAAAGTATTTTCACTAGAGACAGTGAACATTTGTACAAAAGGGTGTTGATTTAGGTGCCATGATATTGTGCTACTATTTTGAACCAGTACTGTGCTCTAATACTTCACAATGATCATATGCATCCTTAATGTATTACTTCCATCTTTTTTTATTTTTAATTTTGGTTCCAGCTGGTATGTGATGATGTAGTTAGAGTAACATAGTCAAACTTACTAGTAAACTGACATGCACGCTCATGAGTGTCACCAGTATACACACCAGGAAGATTTGAAAATAAAATTTGAACTTAAGACTTGAACCTGAATCAAAAGACTTAAGCAAACATAAAACCAAGTATGTCTCTGAGTACTCAGTGGACACAGAAGAATTTCATGCCATTTAGGGTCACTGCATATGGAGTTAATAAGAATGACAGCACATTTGTAACACAATGGAAGCATATTTAACTTGGGGAGGGTAATTTGTTTTTTTCATTTTTATTATGTGTCTCAAGAAAGGAGGAGACCTCATTTCAATTCCAGGAATCTTAATTTTGAACTATGTCATTGCTTTTTCTGTTGATTTGATTCAATAACATCTGCCTGCCCACAGTACATAGCAGCCACGTTAAGCAGATGTGTTTTAATCATCCATCCCTTTGTATTCTCTTAAGGAATGCAAAACTATTTTTTGCTGTACAAAAATACCATTTTTTATATTGTTGAGATAATTTTACTCTGTGTGAGCCAAAGCTGGATTACATTATATTTGGACATGGGCTTTGTTAGCATTGATAGAATTACTCATCTTGAAATCTGTAGAAAATATGCATGCATTCTGTTCATTAAATCAGGGTAGCACATTGCTTTTTTATTGCAAAGTTAAGAAATTAACTATTGAAGAGCTACTGGCAAAGAGTTAACTTATGTTAAACCTAATAGATGGCATTATTGCATGTTTTACACGTCCCTATACCTGTATTCACAGATATCAGAAACTGGAAGACAAATTAATCGCTCTCATATCTTGTTTCAATGTTTCTGTGAACCAGAAAAGCAACTAATACCAGCACCACAAAATTACATAAAATGAGATTTTGCTTGACACAGTCAATTAACTCATCATTTATTTCCATAACCATATTAGCAAAACTCTTACTAACCATGAAAGTTTACATTATGATCTACAACTCCTAGTAGAATGGTATTTGTTTTTACTGCAGGTATAAATGGTAAACATTCTATGAAATATTTCATACATTAGAATTAAAAGCTTTATCTTTGTTATTTTGTTTGTAATCTTCAAGCCAACCTGCAAATTCCCATTTAAAAGCTACACTCCTTAAAGGCATCATATTACCTCAACAAACAGAACTGATATTCTGACATTAGCTTTTTGCTTGTGCCAACACCCTAAATCAGATGTTTCATGCATGAAAATGCATGCTGCTTCCAGAAGAAAATCATTGCATAAGATTATATGGGAGTAGTCTGGCTGCAAATGTTTGCATGAGATGTTTATTGCTTTGCTTAGAAGCTAGGAAGTAAGTGATATGAATTATAAGTAATCCTTAATATAGGATGTTCACCTATTGATTAGTGCTGTGTTCCAATGCTTTCAATAGTCACCAGTAAGATTTAAAAAGAAGGATTCTGATTTTATAGCTGGTCGTTTTGTCTCCTGCAAGTAGCAGTGTAATTTTGTAATTCCCTATGTGAAGGCTTTGCGTTTGTTTGATCTACTATAGCTCGCAAGGAGTGTTCTGAAAGCAAGAAGATTCTCCTTTGCCTTTATGTTGTGATGTTTCATGCAGTAGTAGTATTTTAGCACTGCATTATATGGGGAGTTAAACAGGCCAGGCTCATGCAGTGAATTGCAGTGATTTATTGTTTTTATTTCTCATATATAACATTGCTAACATTATTATTTTTCAAAGCTAGGCATAGAAAAGTTGTGAAACAAGCCCCTAATAGCTAAATTAGAAAAAAAAAAAAAAACTAGTGTTGTATACATATTTTGTAATATGAAAAGAGTTTTGCTAGGATGAATAGTGAGGTTGTGGTGTTTGCATAATGGTTAAGGTCTTCACCACAAAGACAAAAGGTACCAGCTTTGCCTCTGATCTGGGGTTATTAGCTAGACTTAAAATGGCCCTTCAGGGCAGTTAGCCTAGTATTCTCCTCTGAACCCATGAATGAGTTACATATTATATAGAGATCCAAGATTGGGTTTTCAATGTCTGTACCTGGGTATTATCATGAGAATCTGAGCACTTTTGTTATTTTTGTACTTCAGGAAGCTAATGTTGTTTATAACGTTTATGACTTACATTTACTTAGCATGTATTTTTTTACTTTATTAAGATACCACTGTTGTGATATATACCATTTTTATTCCATTATCTCATTGCTTTTAGCACCTGTAGCCAGGGTTTTAAAGTAATTTATAACAAAGTAAATTACCATGTCCTTTCAAAGATATATTGATTTCAGGAATCTGATGCATGTACAGCTTATACAAGACAAAAAAAAAAAAAAAAAAACAACTTAAGTATTTTCCAGCTTTATCAGTGTGGCATAATATTAAACTTCTGAAATTGAATTTATTGCTTATATTTCATTGAATTCACTGCTTTGTTGAATCACTAATTATTTTTCCCATTTGTTGCAGTCAGCTCAGTCTCTCTGTTTATCTGACCTCTCCGTCTGTTACTTTGTTAAAGCCTGATCCTTCAGTATCTGTTTAGCTGTCTATCATTCTGTCTAACTATCTACATACTTGTCTATTTCACTGACCATCGGCCAAAAACTTGTGTCAGGGAACATTTCATTATTGTAGCAATGCCTAGTGTTATATTTTCCAGGTATATTTCTGTTTTTGTGAGGTGCTTCAATGGATTCACTCTAATTTGTCAAATACCTGTATAACTGACATCCATGTTCTGTGGGATTATTTGTAAAGGTCCCAGTTAATCAGATATTGTTTGCATGTCATATGCGTTCAGTGATGTCACAGTGTAGTGATTATGTGCTGTGTGACAGTGAGGTTGCAGTGTAGTGGTTATGTTCTGTGTTCAGTGAGATCACAGTGTAGTGGTTATGTGTTATGTTCAGTGACGTCACAGTGTAGTGGTTATGTGTTGTGTGACAGTGAGGTCACAGTGTAGTAGTTATGTGTTGTGTGACAGTGAGATCACAGACTAGTGATTGTTTTTGTTCACTGAGGTCATAGCATTGTGGTTATGTGTTGTGTGACAGTGAGGTCACAATGTAGTGGTTATATGTTGTGTAACGCCACATTAAGAAGAGCGATGTTGGGGAGTGAGGGGGTGCACCAGGGCTTGTCATCTTACAAAAACACTGCAGTAAGTTATGAGTCCATTTTGATTTTGTAAACTCATTTAAAACACAGCTAAATCTTCATATATCATATCAATGAATCTGCTCCTGTTTGTCGCCAGGATAAATGTCATTGTAATCTTCAGTTTGCCATATTGACAATCTATTTCTCTTCACTCACAATCCTTCACCAATACCTGAACAGTTTTCTTAACATCTCCCAGGCATATAAATAGTTTTGTGACATTGCTCACCCCATCTCTAAACTTTTAATATAAACATTGTGACTGTTGAAGGTATAATTGTCTCTGAACCTGCTTTATACACTTCTTAACTACAATATTAACATTTTCTGCCCTACCGAGTTCCTTCCATCACTTCCATTTATTTGAATTTCTAATCACTATCAACAAGATCTAGTATCTATTTGTCAAAGTCACTAATACAATTCTTCAAATGCTCAGTGTTCAACATCCACTAAATGCATATATCTTGTACTGTAATAGTTGATTTATTTCATATGGATGCTAACTGATTAGCAAATGTATGTGTAATGTTAATGTGTATTACTAATGTATTTTCATGTATGTTACTGAATGTCTGTTTAAAATATTTATAATATGTCTGCATCCCCCCCCCCACCCCAGGTCTCCACTGAAAAGGGTTTTGTGACTAAACACTGTCAGGCAAACCCAGAAAACAAAAGCAAAATAAAATACATAAAATAAAAAGCAATCTATCGCCATTGCTTTCAGACATAAAATAGCACTCATCCATCTTAGCCTTTCTGTCATGGCAGTAGTTGCTCACGGATGGCTACAAATGCCTGTTGCTGGTGTCTTATATAGGTTCATAGGTAGTTACTAGGCATGCAGTCCAGAAAACCATTGAGGAATTTAGCCAAATTACCCAGTGGTCCCAGAGCACTATCTGGTGAGGTAAGTTGCTTACAGTCGCACAATAGTCAAATGGAATGTGGGGGGGGGGGGGTGTGATACCCTACCACTGGACTAGTAATCAAGGAGACTTAATCCTCACCACTGGCACCAGTGGGGGGGACGTACTCTGGGAGAATAACAGATACACACACAGTATTTCCAGATGCAGCTCTCTGCATCAAGTGAAATTTTCCTTAAGAGCACACAGAGACCACAGTCAGTCTGGGGCTGGTTTCTCCCTCTTTCTCCATATCCCCAATAAGACTCCCCACTGGCACAGCTATAGAGTTGAAATCTCAGCTAAGTGACCAAGCCAAGACCTACCAGCAACCTCTCTGTCCAACCAGTGCTTTGTGTCCCTGCCCAAGAAGCTGACACACACACTCTTTGAGGTTTGATTTAAACATGCACACACCAGGTAGAGGTTGAGACAGGTTTACTAGTTATGCCCCCTTCTACCCAGACTATAAGGTAGTTACCACTGCCAACAGTCAACTCCTTATCAGCTACTTTAATGCCCTTAACAAAGGGTGTCCAATCTTACTGTGTAATATTAATATTAATGCAAATTATAGTTTTACCAAGAGCAAGGCTATTAGGTGTGGGCCACACAGTGTCATCAAATAGATATGCAAGTACTCCCAAAACTGAAATATCTCTACACAGATCAGCCACAATGAAAGGTTTAAATATATTTAATAATAAATAATAAAAGAACCAGAAAATACTCAGTATATATTCACAGTGACATCAGAGTTTAAAACCACAGACAATATTCAAAATAACATTGTAGGACAGTTTCAAATAAAGAAAAACATCTAGACTATGCTTCACTATATTCATGACTGTACTAAGAGAGTTACTATATCCTAGAAACTTACTTATAGAGCAAGGCAGGTGTGGCAAATGGATCTTCTAGTTGCTCGAGACAAAATACAGAATGCTCTATCTCTCTAAGAGACTTCTCAAATTTATATCTACAATATTACTGCTTGCAGAATGACATCATTTCTTGTCAGCTGACTGCAGTTCCCAGGCAAAACACCCACTGCTGGAAGCTTGGCAGTACTTAACATTTGTCTGTGAAAATTCATAGACCTCAGATCTTTGGCAGATGCTGGAAGTCATAAAAAATTACATTCCTCCACATTTCAAGACTAGCAATTATTTCACCCTAAAGACAATACAGAAAGCTCCCTAGTACATATAGTGTGTGTCTGGCTGCAAACTGAAAGATACCATCTTTTATGGCCTAGCCATAAAATAATTTAATTGTAGCTATTTTTCTGAAGTTACCTGCCTTATTCCAGTTTCCACTATTAAAATATATACATTTAAACAGTTACAATAATGAATGTACATTTCTGTTCTATTCCAGTAGGACACACTGTAGTTACATTTCAAACAGCACTTTGCAAAAACCTTTTCAACACATATTTCTCTACCAGCAGTTTGATATACACGTGACATACAATTCTAATACATTTACAACACAAGCATCTTATATAAATCATGTTGATATTCACAAATGACATATAATTATTTACAAAATTCAACATAGCTGTGCTGGCAGTATCCGTCCTTTGTCACTCATCACCCACCCCCCCAAAGAGTCAAGCAACGAGGGAGGAGCCTATCTGGGAATATATTAACCCATACCCTGTATTGAGAGTCCATCAGTGGTGGCATTGCTAACTCCACTGCAGTGCTGCACTGTCATATCATACGCTAGCAACCCTAGGCTCCACCTTAGCAGTGTAACAGTTTGCTGGCTGGCTCAATGTAGCCATATTAAGGGATTGTGGTCTGTAACTACAGCAAATTTCCTTCCATAATGTTAAGGCTGAAGTTTCAGCAGTGTCCACACTATGGCTAGACATTCCTTTTCTACAGCTGCATAGCATTCCTCCCTGGGTTGGAGCCTAAGGCTGAGATATACCAATGGGTACTCTTCTCACTCTGAGGAAACCTGGCTGAGTCTAGCCCCAACCTCATGGTTTGAAGTACCCATCTGCACAACAAATTATTTGCTTTAATCTGAACTAGCTAACACAGGGGGTCCTCCCAAAGTTCCTTTAAGCTTCTGGAATTTCTGCTCACATGCTGGGGTCCACACTGCCTTATTTGACCTATTTTTCCTTGCCAGGTCATTGAGAAGAGCAGATATGGTACTATAATTGGGAACAACTTTCTGTAGTACCCTGCTGTCCCTAAGAATGCCCTCACCTGCTTTTTGGTAACAGTGACAGGCCATGCCTGAATGTCTTCCACTTTGGCAGGTTCTGGTCTGATCTTACCACTCCCCACTCTATGTTCCAGGTAGGAGACCTCTCCCATACCCACCTGACACTTACTGGGTTTAATGGTCAACCCTGCCTTGACATGCTGAAGGGGGTCTTGCCATGAATGGCTGTAGATGGCAATATCAACCAGTTAAGCAAGGGCAAAATCTCCTGCACTTGCTAGGATATGATCTACTACACTCTGGAAAGTTGCTGGGGAACTTTTCATCTCAAAGGGCATCTTTGTGAACTCATAGAAGCCAAAAGGAGTCACAAAGGCTGACCTCTCTTTCTAGCACTGGGAGTCAGGGGCACATGCCAGTAACCTTTCGTAAGATCAATAGTGGTAAGATAGTTAGCCCCACCCAGCTGCACTCGGGCTTCATCTGTCCTAGACATGGGGTAAGCATCTCACTCTGTGTGACTATTTAATTTTCTGTGACCCACAGCGAACCTGGTGCTGCCATCCTTCTTTGGTACCAGCATCACTAGGGAGTCCCAGGGACTGGTGGACTCCTGGTTTACCCTCAGTTCCATCATTTCCTGTATCTCCTCCATCAGAGTTGTTTGACTCTCTCAGGTACCCTATAAGGGGCCTGCTTAATATGCCTTTGGGTTCCTGTATTCACATGGTGCTGCACCAGGTGGGCACATCCTGGTTTCCCAGTGAATATGTCCCCAATCTCCTGTAACACTGCTCATATTTCTCAAATCTGGGTAAGGGATAGCTGCTAGGATATTGCTACTTCTTCCACTGAGGTGTCAGTATGGGCCTCACTGAGGAGATCAGTCACAGGATCCCCCTCCGACTACTCCTGCCATCCACTGCAAATACTCAGCACAAGGGCCTCTCTATCATGGTAAGGTTTCATCATATTAACATGGTACAGTTTGTGCCCCTGCCTCCCGTCTAGCAGTTCTACTACGTAGTTAACATCACTGACTTTTCTTATCCCTTTGAAGGGTGCCTTTCAAGCTGGCTGCAGCTTGCTGTGTCTGACAGGAAAGAGAACCATAACATGCTGCCCCACAGCATAATCTCTGGCTTGAGCATTCTTGACATACCAAAACTTTTTCTGCTGCTGGGCTTCTGCCAGCTTCCCTGGGCCAAGCCCATAAGTTCCCTGAGCCTTGTCCTGATGTTTAGGACATATGCCACAACAGACACCTTGTGGGATTCACACTCACCCTCTGACTTTTCTTGAATCAAATCTAGAGGTCCCCTCACCCTATGTCTATACAGCAACTCAAAGGGTGAAAAACATGTAGATTCCTTGGACACCTCTCTGTAAGCAGACAACAGATGGGGCAAATATTTGCCCTAGTCCTTCTTAAACTGGTCTGCAAATGCCCAGAGCATTGTCTTTAGTGTAGAGTTTAACCTCTCCATAAGATCATTATTCTGGGGATGGTAGGGCTGGCCTTTAGGTGCTTCAACCCACACTACTTCCACAGACAAGCCTGCAGGTCTGATATGAAATTGGCACCTCTGTCAGTAAGTATTTATTTTGGGAAACCTATCCTGCTGAAAATCTCTAACAAAGTATTTTCCACCTTTTCTGCCTCAATGGAGGACAGGGCTACTGCTTCAGGGTATGCTATATTTCTTCCCTGTGGAACTTGGGGTACTCAGAGGCCCCACAATATCCATGGCTACCCTCTGAAATAGCTCCTCAATCACAAAGGGGATTTCACTATCTTCCTGTCTTGCCTACTTTTTGGCACTGCTCACAGGTGCTACAGTACCCTGTCACATCCCAGGAAATTCCAGGCCAATAAAAGTTCTGCATAATACATCTCTTGCTATGCTTTATTCCCATATGACCTGCAAAGGGAATGTCATGGGCTATGGTAGATGTGCCAGACAGTATGTTCTGGACACTACAAACTCCTGTATTCTCTCAAACTCTAGCCATCCCTCAGGGGTCCACTCTCAGTACAGTAACACTTTATCCCAGGATACAGATTCCCCCTTTCCTTGCAAATCAGGAGCCTTCCTGGCTAATTCCCTCAAGCCTTGAAATGTAGGATCTGAGAGCTGAACCTGTCTCAGCTCTCTCTTTGTAACCCTTCCCAGCTGCCCTTCCACAGGAAGTCTGGTATCCTCTGACAGCGGTGTCTCACTGAAAGCCTGGGTACTATTACTAACCTCAGCTCTTGCAGTCACTCTGTCCAAGGAACATAAGTACCCACCAGCAGCGGGGGCTCACCGTCCTTATCACTGCTACAGAGTAGCTCTCTCCCTGAAGTAGCCACCTCAGCAGTCCTGGCTTCAAGTGTGCAGTCTGTCTCAGTTTCCCCACACTACCAGACCTACATGCTTGTCTCCAAGCCTGACTGCATGTAACTGCATGCACACAAGGTACTGCATTATTAAAATTATTCATAATCAGGGCATCTACAGGGATATCCTCAAACACACCTACTTGCTTGCTTGCTTCCTTTTCCACCCTCCCTGTCAAGATGAACCTTAGCTAAAGGTATTTGGAATGGGGTCCCTCCTAAAGCTCTGACTGGACTAGACTACCCGAGCAAGTAGTGCTCCTCTTTAACTACTGCAGGCTTCACAATGGTTAGGTCAGAGGCTGTGTCTCTTAGCAGTGGCCTGTTTCCCATCTTCTAAGATAGGATATAACCTCTTGTGATAGTTTGGTACCCTTGTTGTCTCCAAACAACTTATTGCTGACATTCTTTTATTCCTAATTGCTAGCTCCCCTACCTTTTGTTCTCCACCTTGCCTCCATGGGCATCTATATGCTATAGGGCCCCACTGGGCTGTGTACCTGAACTAGTGGCTTGCCCTGTTACTGTCAGACTTTGTTGGCATGGTTTAGGCTGCCCACCATGAGTTTCCTTAGACCCATGTGCAGCACTGGGTATCCCTTTACTGTGAGGTGATGCCCTGCTTGCTAGGTATACATCTCCTTTTTTCCCCAACTCATCTGCGGTACTGCATTCCCTATCTGCTAACCAGATTCTCATGTCATCAGGCAAAGTGCTAAGGGCTTGCTCCCCTCACAAAAAGTTCTGCCAGCCCTTCAAAACTGGTGACCTGACACCCATTCACCCATCTATGAAAATAAGTGCTTAAATCAACAACATAATCACACATGCTTTCATCTGTTTTGCGTTTATGCTCATGAAATATTTTTCTATAAGCTTGAGGTATTAACTTAAAACACTCTAATAAATCATTTTTAACTGTATTATAATTTTAGCAATCTGTATCAGACAATTTAGAAAGAACAGTTACAGCTTTATCATGGAGTAAGAGGGTCAAGAACCATACCAAGAGCCCTTAGTCAACATTATACTGTTTACCTATCCTTTCAAACATATGAATAAATGTATCAAAATTATTACCATCAGTAAATTGTGGAAGAAATTTACTGACCTTTATTGCTTCTGGGGTTCAGTTATTCCCTTCACCATTACCTCCATGACCCTAGTGAAGAGTCAGCATATCTTTTTCATGTTGTGTCTGCCTCTCCTTTCTTTCAGCTTCCAGGCATCTCAGTCTCTCTGCTGATTCTGCTTTGACCTCCAAACACCACAGTCTCTCTGCTTGATTCTATTTCCAAATATTTGGCTTCCAGTTCAAGTCTGTTTAACTCCAGATGGATTTTTAAGTCCTCTGAAGCAAAGTTGAACTGTCTATTTTTTGAGAGTTATACATCTCCAAGACTATTCTGTTTGTTCTCCTTGTTGCTAGTGTATGATGTAGCTGAGGTAAGGCTGCAATCATTTCCACTCAGTCAGGTTGGCATGCATCAGTCCTTTGGCTTGGCACATCTCAGCCTACTGGCTCCTTGTAAGCTTGCCATACTCCTCTGCTGACATCATTGCCTGCTCTCCCTGATGAACTAAGCTAACAAAAAATAAATAAAACTATTGTGATTCAAAACTCTGAATGCCTACAATGTAGCTGCTTGAGAGTACAAACACCTTCTTTAGTGACCACCGTTTACAGGCTACAGGAGTTCAATATCCACACCACTGAATCCCAATATGCGATGTGATGATCCCACCACTACCAACCAATATGTGACACTCCACCACTGTACCAGTAATCGAGGAGCCTCAACCTCACCACTGGCACCAGTGGAGGATGTACACTGAGAGGATAACAAGTGCGCACACAGTATTTCCAGATGCAGCTCTCTGCATCAAGTGAAATTTGCCTTAAGAGCACACAGAGACCACAGTAAATCTGGGGCTGGTTTCGCCCTCTTTCTCCAGATCCCCAATAAGATTCCCCATTGGCACAGCTATAGAGTTGAAATCTCAGCTGAGTGACCAAGTCAAGACCTACCAGCAACCTCTCTGTCTAACCAGTGCTTTGTGTCCCTGCCCAAGTAGCTGACACACACACACACACACACACACACACACACACACACACACACACACACACACACACACACACACACACTGATGTTTGATTTACACACACACACACACACACACACACACACACACACACACACACACACACACCTGGGAGAGGCTGACACAAGTTTACTAGCTATGACCTCTTCTGCCCAGACTATAAGGTAGTTACCACTGTCATCAGTCAACTCCTTATCAGCTACTTTAAGGCCCTTAACAAAGGTGCCCTATTTTACTGTGTAATATTAATACAAATGGTAGTTTGACCAAGAGCAAGGCTATTAGGAGTGGCCCACACAGTGTCATCAAATAGACATGCAAGTACTCTCAAAACTGAAATATCTCTACACAGATCAGCCACAATGAAAGGTTTAAATATATTTAATAATAAATAAAAGAACAAGAAAATACTCAGTATATATTCAGAGTGACAACAGAGTTCAAAACCACAGGAAATATTTAAAACAACATTGCAGGACAGTCTCAAATAAATAAAGAAAAACATCTAAACTATGTTTCACTATATTTCTGACTGTATCTAAGAGAGTTACTATACCATAGAAACTTACTTATAGAGCAAGACAGATGTGGTGAATGGATCTTCTAGTTGTTGTCAGGTACAGACAGAATACAGAATGCTCTGTCTCTCTAAAAGACTTCTCAAATTAATATCTACAATATTATTGCTGAGATAGCTTGCAGAATTACATAATTTCTTGTCATCTGACTCTAGTTCCCAGGTGAAACCCCACTGCTGGAAGCTTGGCAGTATTTAGCATCTACCTGTGAAAATACATAGACATCAGATCTTTGGCAGATGCTGGAAGTCATAAAACAATTCCTCCACATTTCAAGACTACTAATTAGTTTAACCTAAAGACAATACAGAAAGCTCCCTAGTGCAGACATTGTGTCTATGACTGCATTGAAACTGAAAGATACAATATTTTTATGGCCTAGCCATGCAATTTACTTTCAGCTATTTTTCTGAAGTTAACCTCCTGTAGTTGAGTTTCCACTGTTAAAATATATACATTTAAACAGTTGCAATAGTGCATGAACATTTCTGTTCTATTCCAGTAGGGCACACTGTGGTTACATTTCAAACAGCACTTTGCAAAAACATTTTCAATACACTTCCTTACCAACAGTTTGATATACACATGACATACAGTTCTAATACATTTGTAACACAAGCATCTATTATAAATCATGTTGATATTCACATATGACAAATAATTATTTACAAAGTTCCAGATAGCTGTGCTGGCAGTATCCCCCTTTGTCACAGACAGATCAAACATTGAACTAGAGGGAACAGCTCATTTAAAACCCATATTCTTAATGAATCAAGTTCTGGTTTCTCATGTGACAGCCAGGAATACTCACCACTATACCAGTAAGGACTTATAATATCCTGTTTGGAACTCAGTCTCTTGTAATGAATTCTTAGTTATCTGATGGATCTTTACTCTATAAGTCTTTCTATATTTTTTCTCCAGGTCTTGTCACAAGCAAGTCTTAATACTCTCCTGTTTTATTCATAAGCATCTGTTAACATCTTTTCCTGATTTCCATATAACAGCATAACCAATGCAGTCACAATCAATTCCAGCTACTTTATCCAAACTTTCAGAAAGGTTATTAATGCTGCTTATGATAAAGGTATGTCCATCATTCTGCCCACATATTCAGCAAAATCATGTCAGACAGTAGCACAATCCACTGCAACTATCTCAACCACTCTTTACAAAAGGGCATTGTCTCTGGGAGAGAATCAGGAATGTTCATCACATTGATCAAGCTTTGTGCTGTTTATCCCCAGGGATGAGCTGTATTTAGCCGACTATAAGCTAGCATGTACATTTTGACCAGAAGTGTGGATTTTGCAAGAATTCTTTTCGCTATGTATCCCCTCTGACCTACCATTTTTGTATCTGGAGTACTGTTTTACCTTTCTGTTGAACTTCCAGCTAAGCCTGATTGCATATTTTTGACTTCAGCTAGAAACAACCAGCTACAACCCCACAACATAGTTTTGCTGTATTATTATACTCCATGTTTCTATAATTAAGAAATGTAAAACAGTATTTGAAGTGACTAATGGATCTTTGCCTGTTTTGCCAGTGTCCAGCATAATGATCAGTCTTATCTCAAATGTTTGACAAATTTAAGACATTCAAAAAACTGTGAGTCAGAGCATAGTGGGTCCTAGAGGCCCATTTCCAAACAGTTTTTTTCATCTGAGCATGGAAAAAGATATCCACTTTTTTTGTCTCCAGCATCAGCTCAGGTATGAAACATGTCACACATCCAGTCTGTCCACTTTTGTGATTATCTGGATCCCATAAGAAGCTTCTTCAATTATCTGGATTTCATTACATGGTGGGACACAGTATGGGCTGGTAGGCCTAGAGTCGCACTATAGATCCTATTCACCAAGCCCCAGATAGCTTGCATAGGTGTCACATTGCACTGCTATCACAGGTTTGAAATGCTAACACTTGCTTTATGGTGGCCACTGAGGTTACAGTGTCCGCATTTGCATTAATTCTCACATCAGTTCTGGATTTCTTGCAGGAATTACTTATAGACAAGCTTTGATCCAAGTTTGAAATTCTACTTTCATCTCTGCTTGCTTACTGTAGGGCCCAAGAAATGCAAATCTACACCTTAACTCCCTTGTACTATTCCATTGTAGCATATTGTGTCAGCCTACCACTGATCCATTTTCAGATCTGGGGTACTCTGACGTGTGCTTTTTGGTCACTGCATGCAAATAGGCACTCAAGATGATGTTATGGCTCCCATGTACAAGTCTCAGCAGACCTGATAATGACATCCCCATATTTTACACAGTTTTAGACACACAGACTCCCCTACCAAAATATGACAGTGAGCTGAGATACTCATAGTCCTATCATCACTCCCCTACATCATGTTAAAATATTCAGTAGACATGTTGTTTCTTTGGCTCTGTAGTCCAGTAGGATAAAGCCCTGATGACCCTGATGAATGCAGATTAGCTAGTTACCCAGACATTAGAGAAGCTACTGCTAGACAATGAGAATGAATGGTGATACCAGCTTTCTCATCCTGGGCAGTTGAAAATGGTCTGGCGTTCTGCATTGCTGACAACTACTGTGGACAGAGATGCTTCATATGCATTATAAATCCTGAGAATGTGTGCGTGGCTATGTCAAACTGCATCCACATGATAAAATGCCCCTTATATAATGTGTGGTTTTCTGGCAAATCATTATTGATTTATTTGAATTTGTTAAGCAGGCTATATCCCTAATTACAAATGACTACTTTCAGTCCCAGCCCAGGGAAAATTAAAGCAATAAAACTGAAGTACACAGCAGGTACAGAGTGTCAGTGCTATGCAGCATGTAGTACAAGGTTAGAGTAATGTAACAACAAGGTAAGTACAGTTAATTACCCAGTATTAGAAATTCTTTACACTTCACTGTTGATTGAAGTTGAAATCAACTTATGTAATATGGAGATTCTGCCTATACTATCTACAAGACAGTCATATGCTAAGGTAAGTGGGATGTACAGTTAGAGGGATATAGAGAGTAAGAAAGTTATTAAACAGTGAGAGAATATTGTGTGCTTAAGTAATGTGGACAGGGGCATAACACTGGCATCTAGCAAGTTTCAAAAGACACATTTTTAGTTATGAACAGAAGACTGTGTATCATGATATTTCTTCAAGATATGATGGAATAGATTCTAAGAGTTTTTGGTCAAGAATAGCGAGCTAATCATCTGTGCAGTGAAGCTTATTTTGTTGTAAGGGAACAGTTGTAATGGCCATAATTTCTGAGGTTGTAGGACAGGCTTGTCATATTAGTTCCACTGCTAAGGGGACAATTTCTAGTTCTAATAGCTGGGAGCCTAAAAGGAAGTCAGCTCCTTGCTTTACCAGGAACCCTTCTGCATGTTCAAAGGCTGTGCAGTGGTGTTCATGTTTAGGGGGGACAGTGTCAAACCTGGAGAATTCACTGGTGATTGATTGTGTGTGTGCTGCATTTGTCTTTGAAACAGATGCAACTAAGAGGAAGCCATATCTTATTTAAGAGGGGACGATGTCTTTACTGTTGGATAATCTTACTTTTTTAGATAGAAATGAGGACAGTTTGTTGGTGCAAAATAGTAGTGAATTAACCTTTCCCCTGGTTTTGTCAAGATGGAGAATGAAGCTGAAAGATTGGCCTAGCCATAGATTCAGTTATTTGAAAGTGCTGGTGTTTTCTAAGGCAATTCTGTTATTATCAACTATTTGTAGCTGATAATGAGTTTTGTAGAGCTTCAGTTTGATAGAAAAACTCATGTTTTTGTTTTGGATGTGTTAAGTAGTAGGTTTTTGTTTTTAATCCATTATATAAGGGGCATAAATCAGCTGGAAGTTTCTTTTGGAGTGGTGTAAGGACCTGCAATAACCAGAATAGAGCCGTGCCATCTGCATAAAGTGGCAGAGAAAAGTGTGTGAGATAAAGAGGAAATTTAATATTAATAGAGTTGGAGAACACGAGGGAGAGCAAGGATATAGTCTTGTGGGGCATATTTCCTGAGATAACTGAAGCATAGAGTGAGGACTGGATTTTGACAGTAAAGGGTAATTCTGGATTCACAGAATGTATCTGGGATAACTCATATTTCAAGTTGGTGGTTTAAGGGAATGTTTTGATCCACTAAATAAAAAAAACTTTGGAAAGGTCAAAAGAAATGGTGCTTGCAGCTGATATCAT
The DNA here is from genome assembly GCF_019279795.1 of Protopterus annectens. Lineage (NCBI taxonomy): Eukaryota > Metazoa > Chordata > Ceratodontiformes > Protopteridae > Protopterus > Protopterus annectens. The sequence continues at coordinate 778,358,424 of NC_056734.1, forward strand.
CTGCGAGTTCAAAGTGCTGTTATTGTAATGTGCTACATCCTCACCAAAATATGTTGTGTGAAGGAATATTGTACTTGTGGATGTATTCTGTTAGTTATTTGTAGATGACTTTCTCTAGGACTTTTCCAAGGATGGAAAGAATGGAAAATATGTAGCAATGTGATAGCCTGGAGGGACTAAAGTATTGAAGTCACTAAATAATAACAGACATTTGAGTTTCAAACTTCATACCATTCAGAAAATACATGCTAATGAAAAATCCAGAAACTTTCTAACTTTATAGGAGAAGTAGGCAAATTCTGCCCCTGATTTTTGTCCTTTGTCACAATGTTATTTTTGGTTTTGTCCAGATTTATTGCAATGACAGGTTATGAGTATGAGTCTCAGATTTTTGTCCAGAAACATACTGCCTTTTGCAAGACAAGGCAAGTGCTAGCAGAGCTCTACAGTAAAACTGAAAGAGATGCTCCAGCCATAGAGAAAAAGGAGGTGGGGTGTAACTTCCTAGTGGTCTCACATTCAGTGTCAGACACTAAATCTGTTGTGGATTTTGGAATGAGAGTGGAATTTGCAGTCCTACTGTCAACAAGAGTTTTCAGGCATCATTCTAAACAGATACCTCACACTTCAGAAGGATCCAAATATAAGGTAGTTCTGACCTGAAGTAACACAATAAGCAAAGTGTCTCAATGTGAGCTAGACAGAGTGAGGTTATATCATCCAAGTACAGTTTCCTGGGGGTTGGTGCAAAGAAGAACCTTGTCCCCAGGATATCTAAAATGAAAATTATCTGAAAAGAATGCCTGTGGAAATGCAGGAAATGTGTGTAATACCCATATAGCCACATAAAAATGTTAGCAACCATGTTCATGCTTTCCATAGTAGAGCTAATGTCTAAGAAGAAAGAAATATAAAGGTGGATAACTTATAGGAAAGCCTGTGTTCCCTACCAGAGGATAACTCCATTCCAGAATACTATTGAAGTCCTTTGACCAGCCTGATGATACTTCTGTCTGGGTAGGTGGAAAAGGATTATGAAGAACATACTGGGAAGTCCTAGTTTCACCCTCAGGGTTGAGATTTTTCCAGAGTCTCAGCTGCACTGATGATATAAGCTATCAATTGCTAGACTAGGAAAGTTCTCCCTTTGGCAGGAGGTGCTGGGGTGTTTCCATGGAAAATCCATATGCCAAATTCTGATCAACAAGAGTATATAAGTCTGTACAAATCAACAATAACTGCTTACAGTCAGCCTGAAAGATCTTAATCCTGGGAACAATGGGTAGAAGGCAGAGTATATGTTGCAGTGTAAGTTCTAGAGAATCACTTCTTAGTCTAATACCAACCAGTTGCAAAGTCTTATTACCTGTTCAAAGGAGCTAAAGGTGTGTTCATACTCCTAGAACTCCCAGATTTACCTCCCAATATATGGTCCTTTCAAGAAGCAAGGATTGGGAACTATAAGTGATCTTAAGCCATTCTGTAAAGCTTCTTGCCTGGGCAGAAGGAGCAGTAGATGCAGATTATAGGATCATAGGATCATAGGAGATTACTAGACTATCGACCCATAGGTCATTTTAAGCCTAACAGTTTCATCACAATGTAATACCACAAAAATGCTAATCAATACTCAATACCCAAGATTGCATTTAGTGATGACTATCCATGTCCAGAAGGTCTGTGGGTGCTATTCCCAGTAAGAATTTACAGTGGACCATCCACTCATCCAGATTCCTCTTGAACAGTGTCATAGAGGCACTCTGTTTCACATGAATTGGCAGCCTGCTCCAAAGATGCAGCAGCTGCAGGAAGATAAATCTGTCCCTCTAGCATGTCCTATTTAAGTTTAAGGCCATATTTAGGTCCTTGGAATCGGTATCTCTAGTCCCATTTGATTTACTGATATGCAACAAGTTCATTAGGTTTGTGTCTTGGATTGCTCTGTAGGCCAGGCATAAGTCTCCCCTAAGAAGTCTATATGATACGGAATATAGTGACATAGACTTTAGTTGGTCTGTTTAAAGCACATGCTGGAGCCCCTTGATCTTCTTTGTTAGAAACCTTTGAAGTCTCTTCAGTTGCTTCAAGTGCTTTGTACGGTACATGCCTGATGAGGCATTATACTCAATTATGGGCTGGATTAGTGTCGAGTATAGAGGGGTTATAACCTCTTTTGCTCTGGAGGTGATGCCTTTACTAATCAATTTTGCTATATAGAAAGCATTCCTTACTACAGTAGACACATGATGATTGAAGTTAAGGTTGCAGTCATCTTGTGATCCCAGGTCCATTACCACTTCATGGGTACTTAGGATATTGTTGTTGATTTGATAGTGTGAAGGGACATTGCTTGTGCTGAAGGGAATGATGATGCTTTTCTTTGCATTTAGTTTGAGACCGTGACTAATAAACCAGTTGCTGATCTGTGTGAGACCCTCCTGGAGTATACTGACATCATTTGGGGATTCAATGATTGCACCTAGTTTGCAGTCATCTGCAAACTTGATCAGCCACAACCCCTTAGTTTTGACTGAACTTCTAAGAAGTATATACCAAACAGTAGGGGGCCCAGCCCTGACCTCTGTGGCACCCAGTTGATAACAGGTCTGCTGGCTGATATGAAGTCACCCACTTTGATAGTGTGTATCTGTTTTGTGAGCCAGTTGACAACCCATTTTACAATGAAGGCATTTATATGCAGTTTGGTAAATTTATCGCTAATGCCTGAATGTGAGATTGTGTCAAAAGCCTTTGCTAAGTTGAGGTAAGCTGTGTGCACAGCTTTACCTTCATCAATGGCTCTGTTCACATTTTCAAAGAAGTCCACCAGATTTAAAAGGCAGGATCTGCCCTTGACGACGCCGAATTGAGTAGGATACAAGGTTTGGAGGTTGACTATGTCTTTATTTATGAGTTCATAATGATACATTTCATGGCCTTACAGATGAGGCTGGTCAGGCTTATGGGTCTGTAATTCCCAAGGTCTGTTGCTAGGCCACCTTTGTGGAGGGAAATAACTGTTACTGTTCTCCATTCTGCAGGCACAAAGCCTGTGGTTAGGCTATGATTGAAAGGGTACTTAATGGTGATGCTAGTTCATGTTTTAGTTTATTTAGAAGACAGCCTGGGATTTTGTCTGGTCCATAGAGGCTGTGTTTTTTGTCTTGGACAAGGCTTTGAGGATCTGTTCTTCAGATATGTAGGGTGGTGGGGGGGGTGGAGGTTTGTGATAAGTTAGGAGGGGGATATGGGAGTTATATTTTCACCAAACCTATCCACTAACTGGTTTGCTATCTCTGTGGGGTTAGTGTGTCTGATACCATTGGGCACATGCTTGGGTCCTACCTTTTAGGTATGTACATAGCTGTAAATGGCCTTATGGTTATCCTTTGCTGTTCTTGCTAAGTTTTTCACAAGGAAGCTCTTAGAGGATTTGACAAGTTGTATTATTTGCCTGTTGAGGCTGAAAAGGGTGCTTTTCCATTTTTGGGACCTTGCCTTTGTTTTCTTGGACAGCAACATTTTGTGTTTATTGTAAAGATTGCTAATGCTGGGTGTCTACCACGGCAGCTTGTTTTTACCTTGGGCTCTAGCTTTGATTCTTTCTGGTACAGCCAAATTTATACACTTATGCAAGTGATTGTACAGGCTTTAGTGTAAGCTTCTGCGTAGTTTCCACTTCCAGCTTGGGGTGGGGCTTGGGATGCATTTATACCTTCACCTTGGAGTATGTACTTTGCCTTGGTGAAGTGTTTTAATCTGATTTCACCCTTTGTGAATTCTGGTGTTTGTGCCAGCTTGTAGGTGACTGTTTTGTGGTCAGATTTAACTAATGAGTGCCCAACAGTTGCAGCAGTGCATCTGTTTGATGTGCTAGTGAGGGTAAGATCTAGAATGTTTGTTCCTCTTGTCGGGGTATGAACAATTTGTTCTAGGGCATTTGAATTAACAAAGTCAAGGAACTTTTTGCACTAGCAAGTTGGGGCTAAAGTAGATTTCCCAGTTGATGGTGGGAAAAAAAAATCCCCCATAACCAGAGTGTTCGGTAAAACTTAGATCGTCTCCAGTTTGGTCAAGTAGGGTTCATGGGCATTGTGACCCATAGAGGGGAATGTATAACTAGCTATGATTTGAATGGAGGTCTTACCCACTGTAACCTGGACTTCGAGTAACTCCATGGAGTTGTCCACTCTAACTACTTGAGAGGTGAATTTATCTCTACTATAGATAGAAACACTGTCTCCTTTGGTCTTCACACATTCAATTTGTAGTGTAAAGGTGTGGAAGGCATTGTAGCCTTGCAAAGTCAGGGTACTCTCTGAGGCCTTGAAACAGATTTCTGTGACTGCACAGACATTTACATCTTCTAGTGATAGAAGTGCTTCCAGTGAATCCAGTTTTTGGTTTAAGCTCCCAGCATTTAGCAGCATGACTCTTATTTTGTTCTGGTTGGCTAATTTCACATCAGTAATATTGTTTTTGAGACCTTGCCTAAAAAGGAACTATGGGGGAGGCAAGAGCCTTTGTCAGCAGCTGAAAACCTAGAGGTGCCAGGTGCAAACTGTCTCTGGCAAAGCAGCGAGGTTTGTTGACCATGGCTTCCCAGGCTGACAGGAAATGGATCCCATTTCAATGACACCAAAAACTAAGCCAATTTTTAAAATCAATCATTTTTGTTTATACTGTGATGTCATTCTAGGTGGGGGTATATGCTGCTCATGGCTAGGGCTGTACCTGCCTGGGAAAAATACTCAGAGAGCTCAAGCATGTCTCTCTTCATATAGTCTAGTGAGGTACATCTCAGGTTGTTCACACCAACATGAACTATGACAGAGTCATAATGGTACTTGTTGTGAGAGACCTGAGTGCATGTGTTATCTGATGAATCCTGGCACCAGACAGGCAGCTGACTGTGACATTCTCCTTGTCCATCCTGGTGAGTGGGACATCCAGTGGTGGATTTAGGCATGGGAGCAGGGGTACGCGCCAGCCCCTTTTAAAACTTGTTTTTTTTTTTTGGAAATCAGGTGGGCGCATGTTTTCTCTTTTCTGCACAATCCGGTGACATCATCCTGTCACGAAATGCATCTAACACACAATGGAGATGCAATTGGAGGTTGCAGTCAAATGATTCATTTTTATAATGATGTTCCTCCAACCGCATCTCCATTGTAATTTAGGCATGTTGGTGAGAGCTTAACCTGAGAGAGGACTAGTAAACTTCATATCGCTAACCTGAGATAGAACATCTAGTTCTAAAGAAAAATACAACTTTGAATCTATCTGCTCTGCTAAGATAATTTATTTTATTTTTATTTTGTTTTAATGTAGCATACCAACTCGGTGCCAAAGTAAAATACGGTACAGTTGAGGCTGCCGCGTTTGGCGCGCTACATTCTTACCAACAAACTTTATACAATATTGGCGGGATTTGAGGGATAATTCTTGCTACTTTCTGTCTCCCTTTCTTTTCTTTTTTTTTTTTATTTAACTCATGTGTTGCACTTCTTGGCGGTGTCAAAAAAAAGTCAGTCTGCATTACTACTCTGTCTGTTTAATTATGTTATTTCGCTCCATAGCGCTGAGCGGTAGCCATCTTTGTGGTGTGAAGCAGCAGCTTGAGAAGTTTCTTGCTTTTGTGTTATCATTTTTCTTCACTTGTTTTTGAAGTCACCCCTGACATCCCCCGTTTAAGTACTAGATTGTTTTTAGAGTAGTAATTGGTAATGATGATGACAATGGCTGACCTACTTGAAAATGTGCACTTGATTCACATTTATCATATTTGGTGGTCTACATTTACATTGTAAATAATAAAGATTGCAAAAACACTGTAGGTTTGAGAAAAATGTTAATTGCACTTATTATATGTATATGAGCGGTGTAGTTCTTAAACATAGTAAATGTTACTAACTAAATGTGTTTCTTTACTCCTGTTTAAGCAATGTCTCTAATTTTTGTTGCTTCCTGTTATATCCTGTTTTTGGCAAGAGGTTTCTTAAGATTGAAATGGAAGCCACAATTACTCTTTTTTTTTTTTCTCACTGCATTCATGTCTCACACAAACACACATACTTCTGTAAACTTATTTGTATCTACTGTCATACGGGATCTATAAAAGAATTCCAAGCATATTTGCATTCTAAACAGTCATGAGTTAAATAGAAAATTCTTTGTTGTTTTCTTTATCTTAATAGACCTAGCTGAGCTTGTGTTGATTATAGGGGGCACATCATTAGAGTCAGACTCAAGTAAATGCATTTAAATGGTAAAAAATATGAGAAATAGGCAAATTGTTCGGGTCTGTGTAACTGCTACTTACATCTATCTTTCCTTAGAAACTTGATGAGCTCGAATCCAAACAGGTGCGTATGTGTTAAGAACCCATCATTTCTGTAGTGGTTCATATGACACAAAGCAAAGATTTTGCTGCTTAACAGCTAGTTTCCTGGTAGTGTCGCTGTCCAGTCTGTTTTTTATTTGTTTATCATAGCTGGTTGAGCATTTGCTTTGTAGGTTTACGATATGATGGACCCGCAAAACGATTTTATTTTCTGCTATGGCTTGCTCTTGGTTTGCAAGGAATGAAGATGTGTTGCAGATACTATTACTACTACTATTATTATTGTTGTTGTTCTGTTGAGATTAATTACTGACATTCACAGGCATGGCTTTTGGGGCCTGAACAAGAATCTGTAGAACTGCCTTCAGAATGAATGATTAGAGATGGTTCTGAACAAGTTCATAGTTTCCCCTAAAATATTTTCAGTTTTGTTTTGTGTAGACTTGTGTGCATGAATAAGCAATCCAACACTAGTTTAATTGCAATGCTCTAGCTGCTCAGTGTGACCTGCAGTGGTGCATGTAAGCTGTTCTCCTGGCCATTCTCCTCAATTCCTGGATATTTAACAATGTAACAGTGCCTGCAATGAAAGGGACCAATGTCACGCCTATTTGTTTCAATAAACAGGAATGATACTTTCCAGTATGTTGGCTGATTAGACTAATGGTGCTGTCTCTGTAGCTTTTATTTTTTTTATTTCTGTTTTTCTACACTTTCTCTGGGATATAGAGGGCTAATGCCTAGACTATAGGCAAGTGACCCTAGTTTGATAGGCAGCTCAAGCACTTGACAGAGAAGGTAGGGTGCATGCGTATGTGCTTCCTTGAAGATAGAGCAAGGCGAAGCAGGATGTGTATAGCCACAGTCCCTCAAGGAAAGGTGACATAGAATATGTATGTATTCTGGGGGCATGATTTTGGCTCACTAACACGGAGTACAAGGGTAGCTTTCATTAGTCAGTGCACAAGAGCATGCATTCAAGGCATTGTTCTTCCCTGCAGTGATGTAGGTAGTATGTGTCTCTGGTTAGGTGTTGGGGTTAGGCCATACAAGTGATCTCATTTCAATGATGCCAACAAGGCCACACGCATCCCTCATATCTGCCTGCATGATGGCCTCTCCACACAGCTCTCTCCCTGATAGAGTACTGGGGTAAATTTATTAGTATGGGGGGGCAAATAGACAAATCTAATTTGGAGAGGTTTGATAGTCAGCAGTCGATGTACAAAAATGTTTGATTAGGTTAGTCTCTAGCCCTGTGACCTATTTTATGAATAGACCCAAGGTGAACTTCATGTTGACCCAGAGGAAATCTTAGCCAGAGCACTGAGGAAATTCCCATAACTTTTTTAATGGAGGTCACTGGAGGGCCGTTGCTGCTGAGACAACTTAGCCAATGCAGTGTGCAGGATACATCATCTATTTGTGAAGTTATGAAACATTTGAGCAAATGCAGCAGGAAATAAGAAATATAGTTCCTTCAAATATGCAAGACACATACATTCAAAAGTAATGACGTGTCTTCATTAGGTTCAGGCAATGCTACACTTGTGCAGACATTAACCTAAAAAGAAGCACAGGATGTTAATGCAGTTCCATACAGTGATTTGGTAGAATGTTCAAAGGATCATAGGAAGTTACTAGGCTATTGGCCCTCTGGCTCTTATAAGCCTACTCAAGAGTTTAGCCCATGCTTAGAGAAGTTATTACCGATGCCCCTGTCCAGCAGGGACACAGGTGGAATCCTAGGGGTATATTTTTTGTTTCCCATCCAGTTATCCCAGTTGCACTTAAAAAGGGGTAAAGAGGTACTCTGCGTGATGTGAAGACAGAGTCTATTCCACATATGGGGAGTCTCTGGGACACAAATCTGTACCGCCAACAAGTCTTGTTGATGCCACAGACCAGATTGTGGCCGTGCATGTGAGTTACTCGAGTGGAGCTTGACTTGCAAATATGCAGCAGTCCCATCAAGGTGGGGTCCATGATCGCCTTGTATGCCAGACAGAGGTCACCTCTGAGGAGTCTGTATGAAACTGAGTAGAGGGATAGGACTTTTAGCCTATCTGTGTATGGTAGATGTTTAAGGTCCTGGATTCTCCTGGTGAGGAACCTCTGTGGTTTCTCTAGTTGCTGCATATGCTTTGCAAGGTACATGCCAAAAGGGGTGTTGTACTCAATAATGGGCCTTATAAGGGAAGAATACAGAGATGTTATGATCTCCTTGTCCTGGATGAGATGCCCTTACTTATGAGATCGGTCATGTAGACGAATTTCCATACAGCAGAAGCAACATGGTGGTCAAAAGTCAGGTTGCTATTAACCTGGATGCCCAATATCTGTTTAAACATGTATGAGTAGTTTCAGGTAGCAGAATCATGCCTGATGACAAATAGGGTAGTGGGCAAATTTAAAAAGCACTTTTTAGTGAGTCTCGAGGGGCAGTTACAGAAAAGCAGATGTCATGATTAGCAGTCAGAATTTGTAACGGAGTGCAAGTGACTTGTACTTAGCACTATCTACCCACCAGACACACTTTCCAGAAAATTAACTGCATTGACTTTGCATCAGGTTCATTGTACACTGACACGCGAGAATAATGCAGTGTTTCTGCATTGTGCAGCAAGAATAGGGGATGTTTTGCAGAAAGATTAGTGCATATTGTCAGTCATTTGTATTGTCTGTATACTGAACTACTGAGCAAGGATTATGTCATTGTAGCAAGTTATGTTTTTGTGTTGCAGTAATCTAAACAGACATCAATTATTCATATGGGCTCAAGCTAGAGCATTCTTTATGAATTATTAGAAGTGAATTGCAATGAGCCTTTTTAATCCCATTCTGTTGTATAACAAATGTGGTGTAGGAGGCATGCTGTATGTGGTTAGAGAGTGAATAGTATAGTGTTACAGTATTACAAAAAGATTGGTGGTTTGTACATAGTACATACATAAATATTATATATGGCTTAAGTAAGATAATCTGTCACCGTACTTCTAGAATTTATTTGCAAAGAAATTCCTTAAGAGAAGACTGTTACTGGGCAATGGTGGTTTTCATACCTCTCGACTGGTCCTGAGTTTTGCTGAATGTCCCTGGTTTTGTTACATATTTTTGGCCTGTCACTTGTAAAAGATTTGAGTTTCTGGTAAATCCTTGAGGATTGCATTCAGCCAGTAAAGCTAACATTAGACTTTCCTGCTTACTGCACAGAAAATGTATGTTGTTGAATACTGTTAACTTTTTAAGTGTCCCAATTTCAATATAGTAAGTAATGAGCCTGACAGCTTAGTTGTAGTGGTGAAATTACAAGGGAAATCATTAATGACCAAGTAATTTTAAACATCATGCTGAAAGAGTAGATTTTCATTGTAAATGTAGTATCTTCTGTTACCATATTAATGACGAACAAAAGCGGTAGCATTGAACTACTAAAGAAAACTTCAAGTACTTGCTGTTTCTCATAATGTAACATACTGAATGGAAAATGTTCTTGTTTTTCACTTTTGAGTTTAGTATGGTTTTGAAGTGAGGAAAAGTAAGACGGGTAGGGACTATGACTTTAATTACCCTACACTTCTTCTGATTTGTCCAGTGTTGGCAAGGTACCAAAACACATTTTGCTTGCCTCATTTGATTCAGTGTTCACCTTTAGATGATTTTTTATGGTTTTGAACAGTTTTTGATAACAAACCGAGTGTTAAACTAGTTTAACGGTCATTCTGATCTTAATCTAACCAGTCTAGATTTTGTTAAAATACTTGTATTATCTTTACATGTGCTGCACAGGAGTTGCCTATTTCTACTACCATATCCACAGCAAAATTATGTGCAACTGAACATAAATTGATGTTTTTCCACATGTGATGTCAGACAACCACCAAACCTAGTGTCCCACTTTCACCCAGTAGTCAGCTATCCTGACTGTGCCCCCCCCCCTTTGCAAATTCCTGGATCTGCCGCTGACATCTGTGTGTCTCACTATTGAGTCTTCAATGACAAGAAAATTAGTTTTTTGAGTGTTTCGACTTACGGGCTTGGTGGGTGATAGAGTGGTGTTAGTATGTGTCGTAGGTGCTGCAGGGACTGTATTAGTTGTAGCAGTCTTGTGTTTTGGAGATCTCTGGTGTTTAGGTATTTTTTTTCGAGAGAACCTCCTTGTATGTTAATTTCTATGTTGATACACATTATGTGTATGAGTAATGGTACTATGTGCATATGCAGTGACGGGTGGGTTGACAGCTTCTGCTGTGTTACTGTTTTGAGTGGAAGATAGCATGGATTCAGGATTATTGGTGTAGATACACCTCTTGCACTCTGTACTAGAGTGAGTTTTTAGTAAAGGGTTGTCGGTGTACATCAGCCAGTTGTTACACTGCCTCAAGAGACCCAAGTCAACAATGCTGGCAAGAGAAACAATGGTACTCCAACTGTCCATAATGATATGACATCACTATCATCACTCGGGGTGGCTTTTCAGAATTGTTCATGGAGAAGCTCAGTGGTTGAATAGTTCTGCCTGCGACTTTATTTTTTTATTTTTTATTTTTTTATTTATTCTTTTTTTTGCTGGTAGTTAATGGGTTACAGCTTACTAGCAGTATTACTTTGACTAGGAAAGCTCTAAGGATGAGTGTGCTACAGTATTATCTACGGGAAAAATTGTTGAATTGAACTGCCCAGCTTTGGCACACAAATTGCACAGTAGTGCATGGTGCTGCACAATGTCCAAACAAGCAGAAATCTGCTCAAATGTAGGGCCTAAATACCAGAAGCTAAAAACTTGAACAAAACTTTAAAAAGATGCAAAATGACCAATGAGGATGCTTATTCCAAGCCCTAGACTGACCTCCCTTTACCAGATGGGGTTCACTCAACACAATCCTCTCACTAAAGTGCAGATAGGCCCTTTCCAATCTAAGATGGCCTAGAAAATGTGCTCAGAACAAACAACCACTGCAAACAAACCCAGATGCAGAAATCCTGTACCTGGACTATACTACAGCTACTAGCTACCCTAGTGTCAACGGGAAACACTAGAGAATATTTAACACAGAAGACAAATGGCAGCGAGACACTAAAAAATGTTTAAAACAGCAGGAAATCAGCAAGGAGGCTCTAAAGAATGTTTTAAACAGCTAATAGGTCAGTTATTTAAACAATGATTGGTGGGAAAACCAGAACAAGCAGAACAGATTACTTTAAAAGAATGAACAATACCAGTAAATACTTAATCAATTTTGTAAATACTAAAAAGAGTAATACAATTCGATTTGACAGGCACAGTAATTCAGACAGTTGCAGTACAACAGTGTAGTTTAGCACACAGTATATACAGTATAAAAGTAGGTGGTAGACAATAAAAAACTGCAGTAAATGGTATGAATAAGCAATAAACCAAGCAACTTATGTTTTTTGAAAGCTCAGAAGCCTCTAGTTATCTGGTATCTCAGCTCAGAGTTGTGGATGATAGCCCACCACAGTTCAGCTCAGTACAAACAAGCAGAAACCTGCTCAAATGCAGGGCTTAAATACCAGAAGCTCAAAACTTGAAATCATCTTTAAAAAGATTCAAAAGGACCAGTGAGGATGTTTATTCCAAACTCTAGACTGACATCCCTTTACCAGACAGGGTCCAATCAACAGCTAACAGATCAGCTATTTAAACATTGCTTGGCGGGAAAACAGGACAAGCAGAACAGATAGCTTTAAAACAATAAAAAAGTACCAGTAAATACTTAGCAAACCATGAGAACAGAAAAAAAAACCCTTGTAAACAGTGAAAACAGTAATAAAATTTGATTTAGCAGGCACAGTAATGTAGATAACAGAGTTTAAATTCCTCCCAAAAGCCTTGATGAGTGAAACTCTACAGGCTAACAGCTTATCCAGTTTCTACAAGACCCATGTAAAACCAAGCATAACTCCATGGAAAGGTTTGATGGCATGAAAAACCACACATGGAAAGGCACGGTCATGAAGAGAGGCCAGTGAGATGTGCATGCAAATACCAGATGTCTGGATGAAATGCTAGCAACAGTCTTTAGTTAGCTTGAAAACACAGCTGCCTCTGAAAATGAAGCTTTGATGAAACTCACAGTTCAACAGCTGGGGTGCATAACACAAAGTAAGTATAAAGTGAATAATTGTCCTTGAGGAGTTTGCAGCACCCTTGCTGAATATAAACAGGCAGAAGAACATCTCTTCATAAGCTGTAAAGGTAAAGTCAACATCTGCACAAGCCTGGATGTATTAGTGCATACACAAAATTCATTGAATTGTACTGTACTTGATTGGAAATCTTATCCCTTTAACAGGGTATAAGTAACACGTCCTATGCAGACTGCTTCTATGCCTTATCCCTGTATACTGTCTCCTACAGGCTGTTGAGAGGAGATCTATTCCTGGCATACAAGGCATTGTCAGACCTCACTTTGATGGACCTCCTGCATGTCCGTAAAACAAACAGCACAAGAATTACCCATTATAAAGACGTAAATCTCGACTTTGATATAAATAGGACCTGCTGAAGAGATAGGTATTAATCCCAAAGACTAATTCCTTTTCTGGAGCATGTGAAGCATTGCTCCTCCCTAACACAATTCAGTTGTAACTTGGAAAACTGGATAGGAACAGGAGATTCATCCTTGGTTTGGCACCTATGTCTCTAATGGATACAGGCAGCCTGTAAATGGTTCATCTCCAAGGCCCCTGCTTCTAAATGTTTCACCTTCCAAACCCCTGCTTACACTTATCAAGGGTGTGAGAACTTGTCATAAATTTAGGATGCATGGTTAGGTTAAAAAGGCCCTTGTGTTTGTTAGCCTAGCAAACACCTATGAACCTTTGTAAAACATAACAAGACATTTCCAAGTGCAGAAAATCTATTTTTAGGATGTAGAGATGGTGTCATGTGAGAAACAAAAGCATATTTTTTAGGTGGAGTGGCATCTTTATGATCCAGAATTGTTCTAGAATAAATGATAATTTCTACAGACTTTGGGTCTTTGAGTGGATGAAGACGCAGGCCTCTGTAATCACATTTGGGATTTGACATGAAATATGAACTACTTGATCTGGGGGGGGGGAGCATGAACCTATAAAACTTTCACAAAATTAGGTTACAGTCCCTTTTTACCACAGGGAATTCTAAAGTAAATTGAAATATGAGTTACATCATCGGACTCCTCAGACATTTCTTGTTATATTTGTCCTTATAGACTTTTGACACTTGTTTCTATTTTTGTATATTTTGCCTGTGTGGTAGCCCTTTTCTCAAGGAATCCACTTAATGTCTCTTTCTTAATCCGTATGTTAACTTTTTTATTTTATTACAACCGTTAGACTTCTAAGTATTGTCTGTTGTGTACACTCAGTTTGTTTATTTTGTAACTTAACATTCAGTTTCGACACAATGATAAACATCTTTAGAAAAAATAAATGTCTGTTTTAGATTTGTGTCTGGAGTTATCATCTTTCCGGATTGCTTAAAAAATCTTTGGCATTATTTGTCCTTCTTATTTTACAGGAATTTTATGTGTTTATCGTGATGCTTTGATTTACCGAACAGCTTGCTTGCATTCTTCTCTACAGTTTGGCTGTGTGGCCACCAGTAACTTTTGCATTAATTTAAAAAAATGGACTTCCTCAAAATTGCATTTGTTTTAAATGTTTAACTTAAATGTGTACTAAAAATGTTTCTGGCATGCATTTATGAAAGTCCTTATCATAAAATTCCTTTGAATACAAGTGACTTAATGGAGGTGTTTATGCAAATGAGTTGTAATAACAGTTTTATATTGTAATTATAGCTGCATTTAAAACTCCTTACCTTTTATTAACCATAGTAAAAGAAGATCTGCAATTACACAACTGCAACAGAAAGCATACAGAATGATATAAAATGATGTTTTAATTACAGTGGTTATAATTATAAAATTACTACATATAACGCCACAAAAATATGAAATGTGTCTGAATACATACACACATACACAGACACATACACACATGTACACACATCTTCACATGTGATGTGTATATGTGTGTGTGCTTGCACATCTACACAGTCATGATTCTGCAGGTGATGTGCCATTTTGCCAGGCAATCAAGGAACTACTAGACCTTGAAATATGAATTAATCTCTGTATGGCTGTTTTAAAAGTGTTTTGTAACTGCTATTTCCATAGCAAAATATCCATTTATGTATAGAAGACAAACTGAGGGATTCTGACTAAGGGCTTCACCCACAGAATAATTGCATCCATGGTAACGCTTAAGTGTCAGATTGGTTACATGCAAATAAAAGGTTATTTTGAACAGTATGAAGAGAAGCTCATGGCATTACTGTCATTCAAATAAAGGTAACAATCTTGTTTCAGAATGTCTGTTTTTTCCAGAATGGTCTGTCAGTTTTCAAGTGCCAGTGTAGTATAAAAACAATGCTGATCTTGTTCAGAGTATCCTGAAAGGTTGCATGAATGAAAAATAAAACTGTGTTGGCCTCATTTCTGTTTCTGTCAATCGTACTTTGAGAAATAAGACTTGATCTTCAGATAACAAGAGGAGAACTGATGCCATATCTGTGTTTAAATTCCTTGAAACAGACATCTGAATTTTGGTGACTATATTTACACAATGCCATACTTAATGGACAGTATTGACTATTGGTGTGGGGGCACTCGTACCAGAGATCTAATAGCTAGGTTTCTTCATATTATGCTTTTTCTAACATTGCCCACATTTATCTGTAGCCATTTTCATTTTGATTGAAAAAATTTGAACTGATATAAGTGTAAATTATATGTACAAAGAATGTGAATGTAGTTAACTGTCATTACACAATTACTAAACAAACTGCTAAAAGTGCAGAGAGAGGACTTAGCAACTTCAAGCATTATGAAAATTAAGTTTGGGGAAACAAATAATTGCTTTCTAAACCTTACTTAATATTTGGTCCAATGCATATGATTATATAAAGAATAGATAAAGTTAATCGACTCAGAAAACATCAACTAAAACATGTTAAGAAGTCATAATATGGACAACAAACATTAGCAACAACCATTAAATTGAAAACAATAACACATTTCCTCTTCTGATGTACTTCACATAAGACTACTAACCATTCTGCTCAAATATGTCCAAGTAGTAGTAGCATTATGGAAAGGGTTTTTGAAGGTTAAGTGCACAGACAGGCTAGGGGGCAGAGTTAGGGTTACAATTATCACACATTACTAGGGTGAAGGAGGGGACACTCACCTTGCACATTTGTATATACACACACAAACACACACACACACACACACACACACACACACACACACACACACACACACACACACACACACACACACAAACATAGGATCATATGAAGTTACTAGGCTATTGGCCCTGAGTCCCTTATAAGCCTAGCCAAGAGTTTGGCCCATGTTTAGACAAGTCAGCACCTGATGCCCCAGTCCAGCAGGGACACGAGTGGAATCCCAGGGATGTATTTTATGTTTCCCATCCAGTTATCCAGGTTGTGTTTAAAAAGGGGTACTGAGGTACTCTGCTTGACGTAGAAAGGGAGTCTATTTCACAGATGGGGGAGTCTCTGGGACACAAATCTGTTCTGCCAACAAGTCCTATTGATGTTACAGACCAGGTTGAGGTATACACACACACACACACACACACACACACACACACACACACACACACACACACACACACACACACACACAAACACTAAATCTATTCCATTACCTGAGCCTAACTCTAACCGTAACCCAATCATATTCGCACAAACATTAAATCTATCTCCTTACTTAACCCTTAATCTAATCCTGAAAACACACACTCCTAGTCAAACTGAAGCCCTACCACAAACCCTCTTGCTGACAAGAAAAAAAAGTCAAAGATGATTAGAGGTCTGAAACAAAAGCAAAGAGGTTAAGAAGCTATAGGAATGAGTCAGTGAAGGGGTATGCAGAAAAGTGGGCATGGGTTTGTTGAAGACATAAAAGAGAACAGGCTCATATAGGTACATAGGGATGTGAGGGTCATGATTAATTCAAAATATGAGGCTTTTAAGAGGTGGAAGAAAGGACCAGGAATGAAGAGGAGGCAATCAGTTGTACCACAAAGTGAGTGTAAAAAAACATATATCAGAGCAGAATAGGACAGAAGTGGGAATAAAGGGAAAAGGCTTTTTTACATATTTATTAGAAAAGTGTGAGGAAGGGACAGAATATGCTAGGCTGAATAAGTAATAAAGATATATAATGTTAAACAGAAGAAACAAAGAAGTAATAAATACAAACCTCACATTGGTCTTTGAGACTGAAATCAGTGGACTGGTGATAGATACACTCTGAGGGAAGAAGAGCAGGGTTTTAAGTGCAGTGTAATGTTATTAGGATGAAAGTGGAGCGTGAACTTTCAACTGTAAGAGAAGAAAATCCTCAAGTAATTAAGAGGCTGTGTCTCAGGTTTCTTAGCACTTTGGCCAGTGTCCTGATAGATTCCATGGTCTTCAAGCAGTCGGTGGCCAGAGCAGAAGGGCACAAGCATTGGAAGTAAGCAACTTTAGTAGCCATGTACAAGGTGGGGGTGTCTGAAATTCAAGGGACTACATAATTCTAGGCCTACAGCAGGGATAGAGAATTATAAGGGAAAGTGTGACAGTTTTGCCAGATGACGACAACCAACATATATTATTATCAGGAAGTGCTGTCATTTGTTCCTGATCCTATTTTATGACTGAGTTACAGCAGGTCTCAACCAGAGGAGGGCTGTAAGTAGAGATGCTCTAACTGGATCATACTAAGACCTCTAATTTAATCCACTGTAGGTGACTGCTTGAAAAACTGTAGAAGCTGGAAAAGAAATGAAGAACTGGATGCATAATGGATGAAGGGTAAGCCACAGAAAGCCACAATGAGTGGGACAGCATAAGAAATGGCAGACATGATTAGAGTAGTATTGCACGGATTAGTGCTGGATCCATTATTTTGCAAGGTATTTACTTTAGATACACCTGAGGGAAATAAAAACAGGATTAGCCTCTTCTATGATGGCAAAAAAATAGGTGAAAAAGTGGAGGATGTGATGGATTCTAACAAATGACTTTCAAAAGCAGACAAAGTGGGTAGAAAGATGTCATCTGGTATTCAATGTATTCTTATTTGCCACACAACAACCTTGGATTATTTGTCAGTTGGAGAAAGTGGAACTGATACAAACAGAGCTATAAAAGGCTCTAGCAACATTGATCACACCAAGACTGGTAATGTAGCCATATCAGTAGTTTACATAACATTAAGGTGCGTGATTTCAGTGAAAGACTTCACAAACAAATGCATAATTTCCTGTACTCTTCTGAATTCTGAATCCTGGTCAGGCCGGGCCTTGATTATTGTTTGCAATTCTGCAGACCATAAAGGAAGAAAAACATGAGGCCACAGGAAAAAGTCTGGAAGAAAGCCATCAGAAGGGTGAATGGGATGAAGAGCAAAGTCTATCACCAGATACTGATGAGGCAGGAAATATTGCTACTAATGATTAATAACTGATGAAGGAATGTCAAGAGGTCATCCTGAGCTGGAAGGAGGGGGAGGAGTAGACTCAGGAAGCAGATTTTTAGGGACAACCTATTCAGCGGATTTCTCAAAAATATTTCTTCACTTTAAACCTGACAAATATGACTACAATGTAATGGTGGCCCATGTGGGAGTGAATGACCTGAGGTACTACATCCATGCAGACATAGAGAGAGGCATGAAGGAACTTACTATGCATGTGTTCAGCATCAATGATGCTTAAACACCAATATAAGGTTATTGGCTCTAAAAGATGGCTACGTGTATTTTGTCATGGGATGAGACAGAACATAAGACTTCCTGTTTTTCCAGGGATGACTTAAACTTCCCACTTCTGCATATTGGCAAAAGCTTTAGCTACTGCAATAATGCTTTTAATATCTATATATTTATCTATCTATCATCTATCTATCTATCTATCTATCTATCTATCTATCTATCTATCTATCTATCTATCTAATTTTCAATATGTTAGCAGAAATGTTTAGTGTTAACTTTACCTCACATACTCACATCATTGGATGCACTCTCCTTGAGAATTTAGATTTCCCTGAAATAAATTTGCAACAGGCCTTGGAATCCATCCATCCTTAACCCTTTTTGCACATGGGGTCAGGGTATCACTTCCACAATGCAATCATCTTGAGCCAATGTTTACATTGCCAGGTGGCTAGGCCAGCCACAGTAGTTCATTCACACCACTCACCCATGCACACACTCTCACCTACAGCCAATTTAGAGTGTACAATCCACCTATTGCATATCTTTGCAATGTGGGAGGAAACCAGAGCACCTAGAGGAAACCCATATGACCACAGAAAGGACACCCAAACTCCACACAGAAGGCACCCCTGCCAAGAATCAAACCAGTGGACTTCTTGCTGTGAGGCGACAATGCTAACCACTGCACCACCATCACCACCAACAGAATTACAAGCCTTGGAATCCATGTCAAAGGTAAAAAACAATACTTTGGCGGGATTGCACAACATACTACATTGCACTCTCAACAGTGCCAACTATGAGTTATTCAAGTCTCTACTTAAACTGTTCAAAATCAGCTTTTCCAAAAGGTTTGTAAATGATTCCAGGAAAGAGCAACTGTTAGTCCCCTACACAAGAACAGCCCCCCCGTGGGGTAATTATAGAGTCATCAGCCTCACAAGCATTGCATGTGAAGTCATGATATTTCATAGTAGAACACAATGGGATATAGGCAACTTACTTGATCTACACTTGAATCAGTTTTGTTTTTTAATGGGCAGTGTGACACCCATGCACTGGCTAAGTAATCAAGGAGCTTCAGTCCTCACCAGTAGCACCAGTGAGGAGCATCCACATTGGGAGGATAACAAGTACATATACAGTAAAGTACAATTTCACTTAAGATCACACAGAGATCACAGTCAGTCTGGGGCTGGTTTCTCCCTTTCTATCCAGATCCCCAATAAGACTCCCCATTGGCACAGCTATAGGGTCCAGATCTCAGTCTAGTGGTCATGCTAAAACCTCCAGCACCATCTCTGTCCAACCAGTGCTTTGTGTCCCTGCCCAAGTACCTGACACACACACACACTTTAAGATTTGATGTATAGACAAACACACATACACTCCTGGGGAAGGCTGGCACAGGTTCTCCAGCTATGCCCTGTCTCTGCCCAGACTATAAGGTAGTACCAACTGCCATCAACCACTACTATCAACTACTATAAGGCCCTTCCCAAAGGGTGACCAATTTCACTGTGTAATGTTATTATTATCCAATTAGTAAGTGTGAGGAATAGCAAGGCGATTGGAGTGGCTTTGTACAGTATCATCAAATGCATGCAGGTACTCTAGAGCTTAAATTATCTCTACACAAAACAGCCACAGTTGAAAGATTTAAACAGATTTAATAATAAATAATAAAAACACCAGACAATACTTAGTACTTTAACACAATGACATTACAGAGTTCAGAAATCATGGAAAATGCTTTAAAACAATACTGTAGGATAGTATGACATAAATACAGAAAACAGCCAGACTAATCTGGCTATTTCTATCTATCTCTAAGAGAAATCACTGTTTTAAATACTACTTATATACAGAGCAAGCAAGTGCTGGTAAGTGGATGTTCTTACTAGACCCAAGACAGGATACAAAATGCTCTTCTTTCTTTATGTTCTTAAATTGATAATATGCAGTACTGCTGAGTCATTTCAGATTACATCATTCTTGATGCTTCTCTGATTTAGTTTCCCAGGCTCACAGAACTTAAAATTTTAACATTTCTTTTTTGTAATCTACACATGCAGGAAGCCACAACAATAAAAGACTCTTTACATGAGAGACCTAGTAATTATCTATGTCTTAAGACAATAGAAAGAATTGCTAGCCCAGACATCCTGTCTCCGAGCTTGAGATCAAAACACAGTTGTAAAATACCTCACTTGTCAGCTTTCCACCAGCAGGGTGCACTGTGGTTACATTACATTTCTGAAGCTAGAACATAACACAATTTTTTTACATTTGTTACACAAGCCTGTGGATCATATTAATATTTACAATGAAATGGAATTATTTACAAAATTCTATCTAGCTAGGCTGGCAGCCTTCACATATCCCCCCCCCCGGAGAACTCTAGCTAGTTTTTCAAGTGACCATTTAGAAACGTTGTATGAGAGGGTTAGGTCTATCTGAGTATACCTTACCCCATTCCCTGTCTTGAAAGCATACCTGTGTTGGCATTGCTAATCCCACTGCAGTGCTATCATATGCTTGCAACCCTAGGTTCCACCTTAGCAACTTGGCATTTTGCTGGCTGACTCAATGTAACCATGTTAGGGGATTGTGATCTGTAATTAAAGTGAATTTCCTTCCATAAAGATAAGGCTGATGATTCTGTAGTGCTCACACCATGGCTAGGCATTCCTTTTCTACAGCTGCATAGCATTCCTCCCAGGGTTGTAGCCTACAACTGAGATAAACCACTGGGCGCTGTTCTTCCTCTGAAGAAATCTGGCTAAGTACAGCCCCCACCACATGGTTCAAAGTATCAACCTGCACAACAAATTCTTTGCTGTAATCTGGACTGGATAACACAGGGGGTCCTCCAAATGCTTCTTTAAGCTTCTGGAATGCCTGCTCACATGCTGGGTCCATACTACCTTATCTGGCCTGTTTTTCCTTGTCAGGTCTGTGAGGGGAGCAGCTATGGTACTATACTTTGGGAACGAACTTTCTGTAGTACCCTGCTGTCCCTAAGAATGCTCTCACTTGCTTTTTGGTAGCAGGTGCAGGCCATGCTTGAATGGCTTCCACTTTGGCTGGTTCTGGCCTGATCTTACCAGCCCCCACTCTATGCCCAAGGTAGAAGACATCTGCCATACCCACCTAAAATTTGATGGACCTAATGGTCAACCCTACCCTTTGTAGTCTGCCCAGCACCTCCCTGACATGCTGAAGGTGCTCTTGCCAGGAATGGCTGTAGATGGCAATATCAATTAGGTAAGCAAAGGCAAACCCTCCTGCTCCTGCTAGGATATGATCTACCAGCCCCTGAAAAGTTGCTGGGGCATTTTTCATCCTAAAGGGCATCTTTGTGAATTCATACAAGCCAAAAGGAGTCACAAAGGTGGACCTCTCTCTGGCACTGGGAGTCAAGGGCACCTGCCAGTAACCCTTGGTAAGATCAATAGTGGTAAGATTCTTAGCCCCACCTAGCTGCTCTAGGGCTTCATCTCTCCTAGCCATGGGGTAAGCATCTGACTCTGTGTGATGATTTCATTTCCTGTAGTCCACACAGGACCTGGTGCTGCCATCCTTCTTTGGCTCCAGAACCACTGGGGAGGCACAGGGACTGTTGGACTCTTGAATTACCCTTAGTTCCAACATTTCCTGTATCTCCTCCCTCAGAGTCTGTTTGACTTTCTCAGGCACCCTATAAGGGGCCTGCCTAATAGGCCTTTGGCATCGTGTTTCCACCTGGTGCAGCACCAGTTGAGTGCACCCTGGTTTCCCAGTGAACATGTCCCCAAACTCCTGTAACACTGCTTGGATTTCTTGAATCTGGGTAGGAGATAGGTGCTGGGACATTGCTACCCCTTCCACTGAAGTGTCAGTCCAACCTGACTGAGGAGATCAGTCACCAGCTCTCCCCCAGACTCCTCCTGCAATCCACTTCAAATACTCAGCACAAGGGCTTCCCTATTATTGTAAGATTTCATCATGTTAACATGGTTAACAATTTGTGCCCTTGCCTTCTGCCTAGCAGTTCTGTCATGTAGTTAACATCACTGACCTTCCTTACTCCTGGTAGGGTCCCTCCCAAGCTGATTGCAGCTTGTTAAGTCTGACAGGAATGAGAACCATTATGTGCTACCCTACAGCATACTCTCTAGCTCAAGCATTCCTGTCGTACCAGGCATTTTTCTGCTTTTGAACTTATGCCAAGTTCTCCTGGGCCAAGCCCATGAGTTCTCTGAGCCTTATCCAGAGGTTTAGGAGATATGCCACAACAGACTTTTTGTGACATTCACACTCACCTTCCCACTCATCATGAAGTAAATCTAGAGGTCCCCTCATTCTATGCCCATACAACAACTCAAAGTGTGAAAAACCCTGTGGATTCCTGGGCAATCTCTCTATAAGTAAACAACAGATGGGGAAAATATTTGTCCCACTCCCTCTTAAACTGGTCTGTAAATGCCCGTAACATGGACTTGAGTGTAGAGTTTAGCCTCTCAACAAGACCATTAGTCTGGGGATGGCAGGAGGTGGTCTTCAGGTGCTTCACCACACAGTACATCCACAAACAAGTCAGAAGGTCTGACATAAAATTGGCACCTCCGTCAGTCAGTATTTTTTTGGGAAACTTACCCTGCTGAAAATCTCTAACAAAGCATTTGCCACCTTTTCCACCTCAATGGAGGACAAAGCCACTGCCTCAGGGTATCTTGTAGCATAATCTACTACCACTAGGATATACTTTTTCCTTGTGGAACATGGGGCACTCAGAGGCCCCACAATATCCATAGCTACCCTCTGAAATGGCTCCTCAATCACAAGCAAAGGCATCAAGGGACCTTTCAACTTGTCTCCAGTCTTGCCTACCTTTTGGCACTGCTCACAGGTCCTGCCGTACCCTGTCATATCTCTGGAAATTCCAGGCCAATAGAAGTTCTGCGTAATACATCTGTTTATACGTTTTATGCCCATATGACCTGCAAAGGGAATATCATGGGCTATGGCTTGAAGTGCCAGACAGTAGGCTCTAGGCACTATCAACTGCTGTATTCTCTCAACTTCTAGCCCTCCCCCAGGGGTCCACTCTCTATACAGTAACCCTTTGTCCCAGTATACAGATTCCGCCTTACCTTGGGAATCCGGTGCCTCACTAGCTACCTGTCTCAGGCCTTGTAATATAGGGTCTGAGAGCTGAGTCTTTCTCAACTCTCTCTTTGTAACCCTTCTCAGCTCTCCTTCCACAGGAAGTCTGGCACCCTCTGACAGCAGTGCTTCACTGTCATCATAGGTACTACTACTCACCTCTGCCCTCACAGTCACTCTGTCCAGGGGAACATCAGTACCCACAAGCAGCTATGGCTCACCTTCAGTCTCACTGCTACAGGGTACTCCATCCCTGAAGTAACCACCTCAGCAGTCATGGCTGCAAGTGTGTGGTCTGTCTGGGTCTCCCCCAGGCTACCAGAGCCACATGGTTGTCTCCAAGCGTGACTGTGTGTAACTGCATGAGCACATGGTACTGCCTCATCAAAATCCTTCCCTATTAGAACATCTGCAGGATGGTAGTTTGGTACCCCTGTTGTCTCAAGACAACCTACTATTGGCATTTTGTCTTTCCCACTTACTGGTTCTCTCTCCTTTTGTTCCCCACCTTGCCTCTGTGGACATCTATATGCCACATGACCCCACTGGTTGCATTCAAAACATTTAACCCTAGCTCCTGGATGTGTACCTAGACCAGTGGCTTCCCCTGTTACTGGTAGATTCTTTTGGAGCAGTCTGGGCTGCCCACCATAGGTTGCTTTAGACCCATGAGCAGCACTGGGTGTCCCTTTCCTGTGCAGTGATGCCCTGCTTGCTAGGTATAGGTCTCCCTTTTTACCCAACTCATCTGAAGTAGCACATTGTCTATCAGCTAACAAGATCCTCATGACCTCAGACAAAGTGCTAAGGGCTTGTTTCCTCACCAAAAGGTATGCCAGCTCTTCAAAAGTAGTGACCCGACATCCAATCACCCACCTATGAAAATAAGTGCTCAGTTCAGCAACTTATTCACACACACTTTCATCTGCCTTGCATCTATGCTCACAAAATCTTTTCCTATATGCTTCAGGTGTTAGCTTAAAAAATTCTAGCAAACAATTCTTAACAGCAGTATAATCCAAAAATTCATAATCAGATAGTTTAGACAGCACAGTTACAGCTTTACCATGGAGTAAGGTGGTCAGGAACTGTACCCAGAGGCTTTGGTTAACATCATACTGTTTACATACCCTCTCAAACATATGAATGAAACTATCAAAATTATCCCCCTCTGTAAACTGTGAAAGAAATTTACTGACCTTTTGTGCTTCTGGGGTCCAGTTACTTCCTTCCCCATTACCTCCATGACTCTGGTGAATAGTAACCATCTCCTTTTCATATTGTCTCTGCAACTCCTTCTCCTCAGCTTCTATTTCCAAGTGCTAGGCCTCCAACTCAAGTCTCTTCAGCTCCATATGGATTTTTAAGTCCTCTGTTAAAAGGTTGAGCTGTCCATTCTCTGAGTGTTGTACATCTCCACAGCCAGTCTGATCGTCCTCCTGGTTGCTATTTCCTGATGCAGCTGTGACCAAAGCTGCAATCATGTCTGTTTAGTCAGGTTTCCATGCACCATTCTTTTAGCCTGGCACATCTCAGCCAGCTGGCTCCTTGTCAGCTTGCCATACTCTTCTGCTGACACTCTTGCCTGCTCTCCCTGACTAACTAAGCTAGCAAAAGAAATAAAACAATTGTGGTCTGAACTTTGAATGCCCACTGTTTGGTTGATTTAGAGTAAAAAAACACCTTCAGAGATCACTGTACACAAGCTACAGGAATTCACTATACAGACCACTACAAGCCAATTAGTATGTGATGTAGCTGAATCACCACAATCAAGCAATTAATATTTGATGTGGCTATCTCACCACTGCCAAACAATTAATATGTGATCCCTGTGCACTGGCCCAGTAATCAAGGAGCCTCAATCCTCACCACTAGCATGAGTGAGGAGTGCCCACATTGAGAGGATAACAAGTGCACACACACTAAAGTACAATTTCCCTTAAGAGCACACAAAGGTCACAGTCAGTCTGGGGCTGGTTTCTCCCTTTCTCTCCAGATACCCAATATGACTCCCCACTGGCACAGCTATAGGGTCCATATCTCAGCCTAGTGGTCAAGCTAAAACCTCCAGCACCCTCTCTGTCCAACCAGTGCTTCATGTCCCTGCCCAGGTAGCTGACATACACACACTTTAAGATTTGATTTATAAACAAATGCATATACACTCCTGGAGAAGGCTGGGACAGGTTCTCCAGCTATGCCCTCTCTCTGCCCAGACTATAAGGTAGTACCAACTACCACCAACCACTACTATCAGCTACTATAAGGCCCTTTCCAAAGGGTGACCAATTTCACTGTGTAATGTTATTATTATCCAATTAGTAAGTGTGATGAACAGCAAGGTGATTGGAGTGGCTTTGTACAGTATCACCCAATATACACAGGTACTCTAGAGCTTAAATTATCTCCACACAAAACAGCCACAGTTGAAAGGTTTAAAAATATTTAATAATAAATAATAAAAACACCAGACAATACTTATTACTTCAACACAATGACATTACAGAGTTCAGAAACCATGAAAAATGCTTTAAAACAATACTGTAGGATAGTCTGACATAAATACAGAAAACTTCTAGACTAATATGGCTATTTTTATCTATCTAGAAATCACTGTTGTAAATATTACTTACATACTGAGCAAGCAAGCACTGGTGACTGGATGTTCTTACTAGATCTAAGACAGGATACAAAATGCTATTATTTCTTTCTGTCCTTAAATTGATAATACACAGTACTGTTGAGTCATTTCAGATTACACCATTCTTGACACTTCTGTGATTTAGTTTCCCAGGCTCACAGAACTTAAAATTTAACTTTTCTTTTTTGTAATCTGCACCTGCAGGAAGCCACAGCAATAAAAGACTCTTTACATGTGAGACCTAGTAACTATCTATGTCTTAAGACAATAGAAAGAATTTCTAGCCCAGACATACTGTCTCTGAGCTTGAGATCAAACACAGTTGTAAAATCTCTCACTTATCAGCTTTCCTCCAGCTGTATGCACTGTGGTTACATTTTTTGAAGCTCAGAACATACAATTTTTTTTTACATTTGTTACATAAGCCTGTAGATCAAATCAATATTTACAATGACATAGAATTATTTACAAAATTCTAGCTAACTAGACTGGTAGCCTTCACAGGCAGGTTCTGCCCCATGAACCTAATAAGCTTCTTTGCAAAGGATACAGACACTGTGTACAGTGGTCACTCCATGCACAATCCTTATCTTGACCAGGCCAAGGCTTTTGATGCTATTCTTCATGCTGATAATATTGAGCAGTTAGAAAAACTGAATGTAAACTCCCAGATTGTCGATTGGATTGCAAATAGGCTTTCCAGAGCCTAGGTTGTGAAAATTGCTGGTATCCTCCATGAAAGAAAAAATGTAACTAATGGGGTTCCCCAACAATCAGAGCTGGACCCTTTCATCTCAACATTTTTTTTCAGGTATACAAGCCAATATTTCGAAAATGTTGTTAACAAAGTGTACTGCCGTTAGCAAACTGGTCATTGTTATCTGCTTATCCACTGATACTAAATGGCTCCAAAACTGTCTGGAATATGCAAGCACCTGGTGCACTTACAATGTTCTCAGATTAAATGCATAGACAAATGCAAAGTAATATCATTCGGCAAAAAAGCTGCCCCACCTACTACATTGTGTGTGGTACTCCTCTTCAGGCAGACACAGTCATGAGACCTGGGTACTTATGTGTTCAGCACTTTCTCATTCGATCATCATGTTTCCACCACAGTCAGGATACCATTCCATCTGATCCAGTTTATTTCTAAGGAAATATCCTCAAGATCCAAAGAAGTTATCCTGCCTGTAACTCTTCCCTTATCAGACTCATTATAGACTAGAATGCTCTTTTATATGTTCTAATCCACATATATTGCTTAATTGGAAGACTAGAAAGATGTTTAACCAAGAAAATGAAATGAATTAAACCCATGAATGATCTTGGCAGATCAGCATGACATTCCTTATACTTACTAGCCTACCACTTGCTTCAAGGTGACATTTAGCTCATATTTGGAACCTTGAAAGAACACATCTAATTTGACTGCCTATTCCTTTGTTAAATTAGTAGCAATAAAAACTAGAGACCAAAATCTACACTAACTTGCTGGAGGGGTAAGATCCTAACTCGGTGTATTCTCAGCCTATGGAATAAGTTACCTCTACAGATCAAAGTACTACTTTGGATCCTTTAAAGTTAGTGTTGATGAGTAGACACAAATTTACACCAGTGTTATCACATATGGTCCTGCTCAGCTTGGGAGATGAGCTCTATTAAGTCCTTGAAAAGAGTGGCAAGAATTTTAAGTGTGTTCATTTAAAAATGTATATATCTAGGCATCTTATGGTCCCTGTTATCACTTGCTTAGAATTGCTCTTATGTTCTTAAGTTTATGTGAAACACTAAGTCTGACTGAATACTTGTGTTCTGATGCTATATGTGAAATCTGTAGATTTCCAAGATGTAAAAAAGGTATTTGTAAATCTTTAGAGAAAACTACAGTTCTGGTTTTATGTGCATTGCAATATATGACAGTATTGATGTAAGGTCTCTGAATGCTTTGAATATTGCCATCACTACAAACAGGGCCTTTTACTGATAACACTGATGTTTGTATCTTTTTAATAGCATTTACTCTTCACAATAACTTTTGCTGCCTATGCTTTTTAACTTGATTTCTCAGAATATGATGTGGATTATAAGGAAGTGTGTGGGCTGATTCTGATGTGACATGCCATACCTCATGCTAATAAGCTAAACGTATCTTTCAGTTCATTTAACACTGACAGCTTCAGACAGTTATTCACTTGGAACTGTGTTAAGTAATCATTCAGTATGATGAAAATAAAAGTCATCAGAAACTTTACTTGAAATTGGAAATGTCTTAAGTAATCTGATTAAGGAATGATTTGGGGTGTCGACAATAACCATCAGCAGTAACTTACTGAAATTGGAATTGTGATAAGGTTTGATTGACTGATATTTTATTATTTTATTAATGTATTAACTGAGTAAGTAAATTGGTCCTCACATCCTTTTTAGCCCCAAACTAGGTCACAAGAGCAAGGGCAGATCCAACATAAATATCTATTTACATGCATAGACAGAGAAACAGAGAGAGAGAGAGAGAGAGAGAGTTTAGTATAGACAATCAGTAAGCATGGTTTTGGAGGTGGAAGGAAAATAGACTACCTAAAGAAATCCAAAGCAGACACAGAGAACATGAAAACTTCCCACAATGACTAGATGACAGGACTATTACCCTGATCCTGGCTCTGAGAGGCAGAGTTCTTAACTGTCCCATTATATTGATACTAAAATTGAAACTGTGTCAAATAATCATTCAGATCACCAGGAAGAACAGCTTTTAAATGTATCCTTCATTTCAGTTCAACTGAATTCATTAAATGAATCATTCACAGAACTGAAAAATTCGGACATGTATTAAACCCAACAAACCGTTAAGTGCCTTATGTTAAAAAATATGACAAACATATTCTTATACAGAATTGTGCTTAACAGCTTGCAGAGCTGAGTAGTTTTCCTTCCAGTGATCTGCGGATGCTTTGCGGTGACCACATTCTGGTTATTACTTATAGTGGAAATGGTGTTTTTATTTGGTGATAGGATTTTTTTTTTAGCAAGTAAGACCTATGATTGATGATATCTACTGAAACTGCAATATACATGGTTTACAGGCTAGCCTAAAATGGAACCAGTCTTTCCTAGTCAGTAACAGTAATAACATCTCTTAACTCATCTTTATCTTTTAGCACTTTGCAATAAATGTACCTATTAGCCTTTGACCTTCAGAGTGATATGAAGGCTGTGTAGCCTGCATTGTTATGCTGTCTGTCTTGTTTCATTATTTATTTATTTATTTATTTATTTATTGACATTTGAGTACCAGGAAAGTCTGACAAGATGGAAGCCCATTTTCAGTGAAGACCTGGGGAGAAAAGCTGCAAATTATTACAAAACATTTAAGAACAATAATTTGTACAATCTTCAAAAATAAAACAAAAACATCTGCAGTTTAAATAATTATAACTGATTAGACATAACATAAACATATTGGTTAAGAATCAGTGCAAGGTATGCAACAATCTTTTAAAATTTAAAGAAATTTTAGATAGTTGTAGAGAAATTAAAGCTAAGTTAGTGTACTACAAATAAGAATTGTAATATGAAGAGAGGGAGAGACAGGCTTATGTCATGTTTAAAGAGAAAGTCAGGGAAGAAAATTAGATAGGAGAAGGAAGTAAGTGAAGAAGGGAGAGTAAGGAGGTCTAAGGAATGAAAAGGTACCTGTTTACATTAAGGAATATAAAACTCAAAGCTTTTGAATTTAGATTGCAGTACAGTGCAGATCTTGGAGTTGGTATATATAATATGTAGGGGTTACAGAGGTGCTTGTGCCCCCTGCAAAAGCATAGAAAAAAAGGTAGAATTTTGTTGATTTTTGAAGTTTGAGTTTTCGGAAACTCGGTCATATTGCCTCAACAATATGGATTTTGAGTTTCTGAAAACTTGAGCTTCTGACATAGACCCAAATACACCCACATACACACACACACACACACACACACACACACACACACACACACACACACACACACACACACACACACACGTATAATTAAATAAATATAGAGGTAGAAAGAGAAAGGCTCTTAATATAACATATAATATAATACATAATGTATAAAATATATATAATATATGATAAATATATATACATGTATGTGTGTATATATATATATATATATATATATATATAAAATTCAGAATGTCGAAACTAAAATGCAATTCGAATAAATGAACTCAAGCACTTCGTCATCATCGAAAGCCTGAATCTCCAAAAAGCAATTTTGCCAAATTTCATTACGTCAGAACATAGTAGAGGCAGTGTATATGCCCTTTTCCCCACTGTAATGCAATCTGGAGTTAGAATATATAGTTGGGGTGTGGGGGGCACAGCGCCCACCTAGCTTGGTTTCATACTGACCATTTTCTGTTAAGAGGGTAAGTAAGTAGTGTTTAATCACATTGGGTTTGGTTTGGTGGAAGTTTGGTTTCACAAAAGGTGGAAAAATGTTGAAAATGGTCAAATGTTGAAACATTTTGAATTTCTACATTTTTAATGCTTTCACATTATGAATTTTGATAATATTATTCTGCATTATGATAGCTTTACATTCTGAACTTCAACCATTTGATAGTAAACCATATATATATGTTTGCGTCTTTCGGCTTTTCCCGGTTAGGGGTCGCCACAGCAGAACTCCGGTCCGCTAATGATTGGCAGTAGATTTTTTACATGCCGTGTTTGCCAGCCCTGTTGCACAACCTTCAACGAAGGTACGCCCATTTACACATGTCTCCACACAGAAGACGCTCTAGCTGAGAATCGAACGGTACAATGTCTTGCTGTGAGGCGACAATGCTACCACAGCACCACCATATATATATATATATATATATATATATATATATATATATATATATATATATATATTACTACACTACTGTAAATCTGATCTGGGATACTCCTCCCAGTCTAGTGTCATTAGCTCATTCTACCTAATACACAGAGAACATTTGAGATGGCCATCCCACTTGAGTTCTTAACCTTGAATTATCTTCTGTTCCTCCTTTCTCTCTTTCCACTTTACTAAAAAAAAAAATCTTTGCTAGAATCTCCTGAATGCTTCTTGGTACTTTTTAACTGTTCGGAGTTGAATAAAACAATAATTGAATTCAGTTTGAATAAATTGCATTTATTTAAACTGTATTTGCTTTAATATTGCTACACACTCTAGTGTGCTAGCTTGCACTGCACTTAAATTGTTTTAGTGCTGTTTTAGCTGCTTCTCTGTAAAAAGAAATGCTAAGCCTGTTTCCTGCTTTTCCTGTAACTAGTCTAGTCCAGAAACAGATTTGCTGTATCCAGGAGTGTTTGTAAGCTTCTGAACTCCCAAGCCTTTCTGTGTTGGAGGGAAGTCTTCTAGCTTATCAGTGGGAGTGGTAAGCACTATGTAGCTTACCTACCACAAGAGGAGTGGTTTCTGGCCCAGTAATTGTAGTTTATTGGCCATTTGGGCAGTTTTTCCATCTCTTTTAGCTTTCTGGTTTAAAAACCCACATTTGCTCATGTTTCTCGCATTTCCTGTAACTAGTCTAGTCCAGATACAGATTTGCTGTATCTAGGACTGTTTTTAAGCTTCTGAGCAGTGCCAAAAAATCTGCTCTTAATTTTTTTTTCCTTAGATCTGCCAGTTCTCTCCTCTCCTGCACTTTTACTAGCTTATTAGTCTAGCACTTTACCCGACATCTTGTACCAATTATTGTAGCACACAAAAGTGCTACCAGCACAAAGCATTTTACAAGGAAACAGCTCCTGTACATATTATTAATGCCCACTCCTCCAGGCATGTCTAAAGGTCAGTTCCCTGTGCTTTCTCCTATTAATCTGGTGAACTTGGGCATCCTGAGGCAATGTAGCAACTACCTCATGTACACTGACAGCCCTCTCCTTTTACCTCCCAACACGCAGACTTGCAAGAGATGCTTTTATATATCCAAATTGGAAGCCATGCACTCTACAGCCAAGACTGGAATAGCTGGCCAAGAGGAGAAGGTCAGCACTGGCACCACACTACGTGGAACACATACCCTCCAGAACACACACTAGCACTGCCTTCACATAAAAACACAAACCACACACCCACCTTTGCGGAGTCTCTCAAAAAAAATCTAGCAAAACAGTAGAGACCTCCAAGGCAGAAACAGACTCAACCACCACAACACAACACTAATCATGAGGCACATAACTCTCCTAAACAGCATGCCACTCAATCAAAGCCCCTAAGGCAAAACAGCATGCCCAACACATTAGTCATAGGTGACTCGATAGTGAGGCACTCTGATGTCCCACTCACTAAGCTGAATAAGGAGAAAGTAACAGTCAGCTGCCTGCCAGGTGTCAGGATCCACCACATAATGCACGCACTCAGGTCCCTCAACAACAAGTACAAATATGACTCTGTCATTGTACATGTGGGTGTGAGTGACCTGAGATGTACCTCCCTGGACTACATGAAAAGAGACATGGAGGAGCTCTCAGATTATGTAGCCCAGACGGGTGTAATCCTAGCCCTGAGCAACCTCCTACCATCACCAAGAATGATACCACAGTACAAGCATAAAATGATTAATTTCAACAACTGGCTAAGTTACTGGTGTCATTCTAAGGGGGTCCTGTATTTGTCTCCCTGGGATGACATAATTGACAGACCTCAATGCTTTGCCAGAGATGGCCTGCATCTGTCATCTCTGGGCTTCTGGACACTGGCCAAGACTCTTGCCACCCCTATAGTGCCTTTTATAGGTGGTTTTCCAAAGACCAAATTAACACCATAACAGCTACAAACAAATGCAATCTGAAAGTCATGCTGATCAACTCTAGAAGTCTAAATCTCAAAATGCACTCACTCAAAGCACTCCTTAAAATGGAGAACATCTACATTTGTGCTGTAAAAGAGACCTGGTTCAAGGCAGCAGAAAGCACCCCTGCACTATCAAGCTATAACTCTTTCCACACCTTTTGGCCCCAGAACATGGACCAAAGCTCCAAAGGTGGTGGTATTTCCATATTCATAAAGGATGCACACACCTCCAGACTGGTAACCCAACATAACACATCAAAGTTACATCAGGTGCAGCTAACATTGGGTAAAACAGCGATTCAGGTTGTTGCCTGCTATAGGTCCCCAGCCATGTCCCAAGACTCACATTCCATGTTTCTAACTACCCTGGAGAATATTAGGGTCCAACCTAATGCTCTCATACTAGGCAACTTCAACTACCCCTCCATTAACTGGGAAAACTACTCATGTTCCAATACAATTGCCCAACATTTCCTAGAATTCATTAATTTCAGTGCCCTGGACCAGCTCGTTCTTACCTGCACTAGAGGTAGAAACATCCTTGACCTGGACATTACTGACATGGGTGACCATTGCTCTACACCAATAGTCAACTCCTCCCTGGTTAGATCTGACCACAAACTAATCACCTTGGAAATCCACATCCGACCCACCCCTCATGCATAGGTAACCACCATGAAAAACTTCTCCAAACCTAACTTTGGGCTCCTAAAAACCGAGGTGGCTAACTTTATGGCACCCATACAAATGTAGAATAGTTGCATGATCACCGAATCATACACCAGTGCACCGTACAAACATGGATCTCACCATACCCAATAGAACAAAGATGCTCTCCTCAAAAAAAAGAAAGACAATCTGGTGGTGCCCTGCCATAAACAAAGTTTACAAGAAAAGGAGGAAACTGATGCAGAATAAGATGATATCCCAAGACTGGAAAATCTCCCTTATCAGACTCAACAAAAATCTGAGATCCCTCATCAAATCCTCTAAAGCTAGCTATGAAAACAGAATTGCAGCAGATAGTAAAGACAACCACAAGGCCTTCTATAGTTATGTAACGAATCTCCATGCCAATACCCAGATTTGCTCTGAACAACTGCACAATGGTACCTCCTATACCGAGCCAACAGATATCGCCAATATACTGGACAACAGATTCAGTACACCTTTACCCCTTTCTCCCCCACCAAAGGACCAATCACAATACCAGTAGATTGCCAGGCCCCAAGTATTACTGCTACACAGGTTAAAACAGCACTGTCCAAGGCCAAGAATACAGCTTCCTTGGGACCTGACAATATCCCTGGCTGTGTGCTACCTGAACTACAGAGTAAATTGGCACCTCACCTGTGTGCCCTGTTCAGTCACAGCCTCACTTCAGGCTTTGTCCCTACCAAATAGCGCACTGCTACAGTCATCCCTCTCCATAAAGGAGGAGCGACTACAGACCCTGGGAACTATTGCCCCATTAGGCTGATGAGTCTGATATGCAAAGCTATGGAATGCATCATCATGGACCTTCTAACAAGGATATAGTGAATCTCCAAATCTGGATCCCACACAGTTTGGTTTAGTGAAGGGTAGATCATGCCTGCGCAACCTGGTTGACTTCTTTGAGTCAGTCACCAGAGCTGTGGATGAAGGCAAGGTGGTTTATACAGCCTACCTTGATCTGTCCAAGGCCTTTGATACCATTCCCCACTCAGGAATCATAGAAAAACTCACTAAGCTAGGCATCAACCCCTATATCACTAGGTGGGTTGAAAAATGGCTCACAGATAGAACCCACAGTGTGAAAGTAGCTGACTCAAAATCAGACTGCTGACCTGTCACAAATGGAGTCCCACAGGGTTCAGTCCTGGGTCCTCTCCTGTTTGGTATCTACTTCTCTGAAGTCCCGGCTGACAAGAAGGGACTCTAGCTGACAAAGTTCTCAGACGATAGCAAGTTGGGAGCAATTATTAGCTCCTCAAGTCATGTTGACATCCTACAGAGAGGTCTCACTGAGACCAACTACTGGTGTCAGAACCATGGCCTTAAGCTTAATGCCAAAAAATGTGTCTTTATCCCATTTTGAAAAAACCTGGTACCCATGAATTACCACATCGATGGTAGTCCAATGAACACAAAGAGATCTGGGAACACAAGTTGACAGCAACCTCTCTTTTGGCCACCACATTGCCACTGTGGTCAGAAAGTCCTTCTATGTGGCACATGTCATTAATAATGGTTTTGCATCCAGGAAGAAAGTGGTCATTGTCTCCCTCTACTCTTCCCTCATTAGGCCAATCATTGAGTACAATACCCCATTTGACATGTACCTTACTAGACACCTGCAACAACTGAAGGGGCCACAAAAGTACCTCACAAAGAGGATCCTAGGCCTCAAACACGTCTTATATTGACAGACTCAAAAAACTCCAACTATTCTCTGTCTCATATCACTTACTTAGAGACAATCTCTGCTTGACTTACAAATCCTTGACTGATACAGCTCTGTTAGAAACGTTACATCTAAAGAAATCCCAATACCTCCACAACACATGCTCCAGAGACCACAACCTCATTACCACAATCAACAGAACAAGCTGAAGGGACAGGTTCATAACCCAGAGACTGCCCATGCTATGGAACACACTTCCCATACATGTCAAACAGAGCACCTTACTGTCCCTCTTCAAGAGAAATATTGATGATTGAATGGGAAATAGAAAATTCACCTAGGGGATCACTCCAGTGGCTCTACTCGACAGAGGCACTGGGAACCAAGGTCAGGTAGCACTGTGCCAAGGTAATCCTATGAGCTCGGCTTTTAAAGGCTCAATTTTAAAGACTCCAGGCCCATTACCTTAGTACACACCTATGAACCTATGAACCTAAAAAGATATATATATATATATATATATATATATATATATATATATATATATATATATATATATATGGCATCCATGCAGATGTTTGAAGTTTCACTTCTTCGAT
This sequence comes from Protopterus annectens, assembly GCF_019279795.1. Classification (NCBI taxonomy): domain Eukaryota; kingdom Metazoa; phylum Chordata; order Ceratodontiformes; family Protopteridae; genus Protopterus; species Protopterus annectens. The sequence goes on from NC_056734.1 coordinate 778,394,187, forward strand.
CCCACTTCACTGAGTCCACTTGTTCGGAGTAGTGAAACTTCGAACATTGACTTTGGCAGTCACACTACAGTGCAGAATGGGAATATTCCCTTTCCCCACTGTAGTGCGATCTCGGAGTTGGTATATTTAAGTAGGGGGGTGTAGGGACACAGCCTCCTACATGGGGGATACAGGGGGTCTTCCCCCACTGCAAAAACATGTTTTAGTGGTTTTTTTTGGTCACCCGGGGAACTAGACCAGCGAAAGTGCAGTTTCATGGAAGTGAACTTTCGCGAAAGTATGGGTCTCCTGCTCTATTTCGAAGAAGTGTTCTTTCGATGTAGAGCAGTAGACCCATAGTTTGATTCCTGGCTGGGCTGCCTTCTGTGCAGAGTCTGCATGTCCTCCCTGCATTCGTGTGGGTTTCCTCTGGGTGCTCCGGTTTCTTCCCACATTACAAAGACATGTATCTGGAGCATTTCTCCCTGGGCCTCCACTGATAATTGGCTTTGTTCGAATTTAGACTTTCCCGGTTAACAAATGTTAAATAAATAAATTATATATATATATATATATATATATATATATATATATATATATATATATATATATAAACTGTCACGCAGCTCAAGATGAGCTGACTAAAAGACTAGTTTGGGTGCCAAGCCATTCAGAGCATTTTTGCCAGCAGTGAGTGGGAAGCTAAGCCCTGAAAGAACAATGCTTGGAAGACCAGAACAATAGATAACCACACACTGGCATAAACAACACACCACAAAACATAGGGATGGAGGGATGGAGTAGCTACTCCAGTAGAGATCCTTCAAAAATGTTCTGTTATGGTAAGTTTAACTAATAAAACTGTGTTATGTTAATCATATTGACCAGTGCTGCAATAGCCATAGCTATATGGGTACATTATCTTACCTTACTACATTTGGGAGGCAGAAGGAGAAGAGTCCAGGAGCCCCAGAAGAATGGTCCTAGCAAAGTTTGATCTGAACATAGTGAAGGAATCAAGCTTATAATGCTTTGTAAAAGTATGTATAGATGACCAACTAGCAGCTTCTAGAATAGTTCTAGAATGAATCCAACCCTTTCTGAAAAGCCAAAGATGAAACCAAGGACCTGGTAGAGTGGGCCTTGATCCTGCCTGGAGTAGTTTTGTTGCAGTGAGTACAACAAAAGGTAATAGCCTTAGACAACCATTTGGAAATAGTCTGTTTTGATATAGGTTATCGCTTTTTCCTACCTTCACTAGAAATGAGCAATTGATCTGAAGAGCTGAAATATTTAGTTCTGTTAAGATATTAGCTGAGTTGTCTGTGGAGATCCAAAGTATGAAGTTTGTTTTCTTCTTCATTCTTGGGTTCAAGAAAGAAAATGGGGAGATGGCAAGTTTGACTTAAAGTTAACTCAGATACCACTTTAGGCATAAAAGAAGGATTCATTTTCAAAGAAACTCTGTCCCTATGGAAATGAGATAGGGTTAAGAACCTCAAGTCAGACAGATTTGCTGGTTCAAAAGTAGCAAGTGTTATTTTCTTTAACATAAAATTTAGATCTCAAGGAGGGGGTCACCAGTTTTCTTGGAGGCCACTTATGCAAAACCCCTTTCAAGATCATTTTGACATGAGACTGCATTGAAAGAGGATGACCTATGGGTTGCTAAAATGGCCAATAAATGAAACTTGCTAAAGGAATATGTAAAGCCATAGGAGAGTAACTTACACAAATATTGCAGAATCAGAGAACAACTAGCTCTGAATGGATGCTGGTTATGTTGTTGGCACAAACTAGAAAGCTTTTTCTATTTATCAATAAATGACTTTCTAGTAGGGGGTTTTCTTCCATCCATTAGAACCTGTTGCACATCCTTAATAAATAGGTATGAAATTTGAAGTGGAGTGATGCTGGGGTGTAGCAAACACCCCTGTTCATATGTGAGTAGATCCAGTCTGAGAGGAAGCTTGTAGTAATTGCCTCAGCCATCTCCAAAAGAAAGGAGAATCGTGGTTGCTGGGTTAAAAGGGAGTCACCTTAATGATCTTGCAGGATTCGTTCTGAATCTTCAGAAGTACCCTGGATATTAGTAGTAATGGTGGAAAAGTGGAGAGTAACATAGGTTCATATTTTCATAGGATGTTACTAGGCTATTGACCTGATGGTCTTTACAAGCCTAGTCATTAAATTCCAAAATAATACTAGATGAGAGATATTGTCTATACCCAAGGTTTTTCTAGCAAGGACTACCATGTCCAGGAGAGAAGCCAGGGTAAAAATTTTGGTTTCCAATCCAGTCAGCCAGGATGCATTTAAACATGGTCATGGAGGTGCTCTGCTTCATATGGATTGGAAGCCTATTCCAGAGGAGTGGCAACATCTGAGAGATATATCGGTCTCTCCAACAGGTCCTGTTTATGTCGCAGGCTAGATTGAGGTCCCTGGAATGGGTGAGTCTATTCTGGATGTGCAGCATTTCCATTAGATATGGGTCAGGGGATAGCCCTGTAAACCAGACATAAGTTTATACACTACTGAGTACAGTGACAACAACTTCAGTCTGTCCGTATAAGACATGCTGGAGACCCTAAATTTTCTTAGTTAGAAATCTCTGAGGTCTGTTAAGTCAATGCAGGTGATTGGTATGTTACATAATAAAGGGACCATTATAATAGGCCTGATGAGGGATGAGTACAAGGGAGTTATAACCCCTTTTACTCTTGAGGCGATGCCTTTGCTAATGAACTGAGGGATGTAGAATGCCTTCCTCATGAAAGTAGACACATGGTGGTCAAAGTTGAGGTCACAGTCAACTTCTGTTCCCAGGCCTCTCACTACTGAATTGGTACTTATTGTATTATTGTTTATTTTATAATCAGCAGGGACATTGTTTTTACCGAAGGGAATGATGATGCATTTTTTAGCATTTAGTTTAAGACCATGGCCTTGGCACCAATCATTTCTCTGCTTAAGCCCCTTTTGAAGTATGCTGATATCGCTAGGGGATTCAATTATAGCACCTAATTTGCAGTCATCCACAAATGTAGTTAGCCACAGCCCCTCTGTTTTGATCTGGACTTCTGAGAAGTATATGCCAAACAAAAGGGGGCCCAGCACTTACCCTTTTGGGACCCCACTGGTGACAGGTCTGCTGGTAGAGGTAAAGTCTCCCATTTTGACTAAGTGTCTTCAATCTGTGAGCCAGTTTGCAACCCACCTGACAACACAGAGGTTGATATTCAACTGGACTAGTTTGTCAATGAATCCTGAATGTGGGATAGTGATGAAGGCCTTGGCCAAATCAAGATAGGCTGTGTGCATGTCTTTGCCCTTGTCTATGGCTCTGGTCACATTCTTGAAGAAGTCCACCAGGTTTAGCAGGCATGACCTGACCTTGACAAAACCGAACTGGGACAGATTCAGGGTTTGGAGGTCACCTATATCTTTATTCATGAGGTCCATGATGATTCACTCCATTGCCTTACAGATGAATCTAGTTAAACTTATGGGTCTATAGTTACTCTGGTCTGTTGCCAAGCCGGCCTTGTGGAGGGGGATAACAGTCACTGTTTTTCATTCATTCGGGACAAAGCCAGTACTCAAGCTGTGGTTAAATAGACACCCTAATGGAGTAGCTAGCTCTCATTCTAGAACATTAAGAACACATCCTGGAAAGCAATCTGGTCCTATGGAGACTGTGTTCTTAGCCTTGGAGAGAGTATTGATGACTTACTCTTTGGAGATTCAGGGAGGAGGGAATGATGAAGACATTATGAAGACATGGTTTGTGGTATGCTTGGTGGGATAGTAGGGTGAAATTTTTGCCAAACCTGTCTGTTGGCAGGTTTGCAGTTTCTGCAGGGTCATTGTGTCTGATTCCATCCACAATTAGTTCAGCATACAACTGAAGAAAGCCTTAGGGTTATCCTTGGCTACAGCTGCTAAATTTTTCTCAAAGTTGCACTTTGAAGATTTTACAAGTTGTCTTATTTGCTAAATTTGTCTGAGGAGGGAGCTCTTCCAGTTCTGGGATCTCACTTTTTTATTTTTAGACAGCTGCTTCTTTCACTTATTGTATTATTTATTAATGCTAGACGTCCACCAGGATGTTTTGTTTTTTCTGGAGGATATTGCTTTAATCCTATCTGGAATGGCTGCATCTATACATTTGTGTAGATGTTTATACAGGCCATGAGTGTATACCTTAGTACAGCCGTCAATGCCATCTGTGGAAACTGGAGCTTGAAAGTCAATTTTACCTTCCCTTAGGAAGGTATAGTAAGCTTTGGTGAAGGTTTTGCTATTTTAAAAATGACTGATTTTTGGTCAGGTTTAACCAGTGTGGACCCTACACTTCAGGAATTGCTTCAGTCACTTATATTGGTGAGGATCAGGTCTAGAATACTGGAGCCCTTGTGGAGTGGTGCAGTATTTGTTCCAGGGCATTTGAGTTAACAAACTCCAGGAAGTTTTGTGTGAGTGGGTTTGTGCTCATATAAGTTGCCCAATTAATGGAAGGATAGTGGAAGTCACCCGTGACTATGGGTGTTAGGCTGTATCTTAATCCTCCCAAATAGGTCTAAATAAACTATGTGGGCATCTTGGCTCATGGAAGGGGATTTGTAATTGATGATGACCTGAAGGGGGGGAATCTTACCCTTGATAATTTGGAGTTGGAGTACCTCCATAGAGTTTTCTTGTTTAACTAGTCTAGAGGTGTAATTATCTTTAATGAAGATAGATACTCCACCTCCTTTGCTTCTCACACCTGCAATTTGCTGTCTGAAAGTGTGGAAGGCATTGTAGCCTTGCAAGGGTAGGGTACTTTCTGTGACCTTGAGCCAGGTTTCTGTGACTTCCAAGGAGAGGATTGCTTTCAGAGAGTGCAGTTTCTGATTTAAACTCCAAGCATTTAGCAGCATGACCCTTAGCTTCTTTGTGTTTGATGTTTTCACATCAGGAATTGTATTGTTGTGACCTTGTCTAAAAAGGCATTATGGAGGAGGCAAGTGCCTTAGCCAGCAACAGAAAGTCTAGAGGGGCCAGGTGAAGGCCATCTCTGGTAAAGCAGCGTGGTCTATCCACCATGTCATCACAGGATGACAGGAACTGAATCCCCTTAGAATGACAAGAAACTAATCCTATTATTGAAGTAATTTATTTTCTTTTTATATTATGGCATCATCCCAGGTGAGGGGAAATGCTACTCATACCCACCTGGGACACATATTCATAGAGCTCAATCATGTCTCTGTTCATATAGTCCAGAGAGGAATGTTTCAAATCATTCACACCAACGTGAACTATGACAGAATCATAATGGTACTTGGTGAGAGAGACTTGAGTGCATGTGTGATCTGGTGAATCTTTGCCACAGACAGGCAGCTGACTGTAACATTCTACTTGTTCAACCTGTTAAGTGGGGAATCTGTATGTCTCACTGTGAAGTCACCTATACCTTCCTGTCCACAAAAAAAAAGGCATCTGTCTTCCAGGCCTTCTGCATGGAGTCCTGGAAAAGAATCTTGACAGTTGATTGCTCAGAGACGAGATGCATATGTCTTCTTGAGGAACTCTCCACAGATTAATCAAATCTTAGAAGTCCCTAATCTAGTTTATATTCGTGAAGGTCTGCCCTGGTCTTGCTTAGCTTGTCTGCAACACAGTTTTCCTCTTAACGGAATATAGGATGCTTGAAGAGAGAGATTGTGCTATGAACGTACAGCCCAAGCTAACATGGCCAGTCTGCAAAGGGGGTATGAACTGGTTTCCCCTTGCTTGGTGATCTACCAAATGACTATGGCATAGTCTGTAACCACTTGAAGAGATCCCAAATGACCAAAGATGGTTGAGAGAGTTCTTTGTCTGGATCAGGCAAGCATCATTTGATGGTGATCTACCAAATGACTATGGTATAGTCTGTAACCACTTGAAGAGATCCCAAATGACCAAAGATGGTTGAGAGAGTTCTTTGTCTGGATCAGACAAGCATCTTTTGATACTTATGTGCTTGCATCTGTCATTGGTGTCCCACATCTCCTGCACTTTTATCATTCCTGAAACTGCTCCCCAAGCAATGTCCATAGTGTCTGTGGTGACTGCTTTGGAGCAGGGAGGGAGAAAGAAAGACCTGGATTTAAGGATAACTGTTGTTGCCACAAAAAAAGATTTCTCCTCTGACAAACCCTAGCAGTAGGATTTAAATGATAAAGGGTGTTCATGCTGGGACCAAAGAGATTTCAGTTACCAGGTATCTTTCTCATGTGGAGTCTTGCAAGGAGTATTGTGAGAATCATATGTGATGACACCTAAAATCCTGAAGTATTCCCACAAAGTAACAGAAGTTTGAGTGGAAAACCTTAGAAACAGATCTAGATAAAGATCTACTTTTTCATGTGAAAGAAAAACTATTTGAACTGAAGTGTGTAGTTGACATCCCAGGAACACAATCTTGCGTGAAGGAGTCAAGAAAGAGTTTTGAATATTCTGTTGGGATCCCAGCTTGTATAAGATATCTCTCACCCATGACAAAAAGACTCTGCAAAGATAAGCAAGACATCTAAACATGGAAAAATGTAGATACCCTGCAGTCTGTGATGAGCTATAACTGGAGAGAGACACTCTGAAAACATTCTTGATGCAGTAGATAGACTAAGGAGTAAGACAGAGAACTGATAATGTGATCCAGACAAACAAAACCTTAAAAAATTGTATGATGGCTAGATGAATGAGGATGCGATGACAATCATCTTTTATGACTTGTGTTGCCAGGAAACATGAAAGAGGAAGAAGAAGTAACAGGTTGTGAAGTGACATCATTTTGAATTTGGGTGCTAGCACAAACAGGTTTAGGAAATAAAGATCCAGAATGGGTCTCAAATAATTTTCATTGTTTGGCACTAGAAACATGCTTGAAAAAAATCTCTTGCCCACCTGGGAAGAAGGAACTCATTCTATCACTCCTTGGGATAAGATGTGATGAAGAACCAGTGAAACAAAAGAGTCTGATCTAGAGGGTGAAGAATGACCCTCCTGGAAAGGAGGAATTTCCTCCAACTGCCATTTGTAACCCTGATGGATGATTTTCAGAACCTGTTCATCCGAGGCTATCTGTTGCCAAAGAAGAAAATGGAGATTCAAATTTTCTGGAAGAAAAAAGAGGCCAAGGAGGGAAGGGTTCATAGGTTGGTACTAGGCTATCAGCCCTAGGGCCTATACAAGCCTAGCCATAACAATTCCCTGGCTATTTATTCCCACACTATTTACTACCCTGGCCCCCTGTCTAGCAGGGCGACTAATGTGATCCCCTGGGGGAATTTCCTTTCTCCCATCCAATCGTCGGGGTTCCTTTTGAAGTGGGCCAAAGAGGCGCTCTGCTTGACATGTATGGGCAGTCTGTTCCAGAGTCTGGGGAGTCTCTGGGTCAGGAACCTATCCCTCCAGCATGTTTTATTTATTGTGATGACAAGGTTTAGATCCCTGGAGCATGTGGCTCTAAGGGATTGGGATTTCTTTAAGTGTAGAATGTCCAACAGTTCTGGGTTTGACATGGCTTTGTATGTTAAGCAGAGATCGCATCTGACTAGACGATATGCGACAGAGTATAGCTGGAGTTTTTTAAGGTGGTCAGCGTAGGGCATCTGCTTTAGGCCTGTGATTTTTCTAGTGAGGTATTTCTGCAGCCTTTCCAGTTGTTGCAGATGTCTTGAGAGGTGCATACCAAATGGGGCATTGTATTCTATAATGGGTCTAATGAGGGATGAGTACAGTGGGAAAATTACCTCCTTTTTTCTGGATGAAAAGCCCTTAGTGATGAGGTGTGCCACATACAAAGGATTTCCTGACTGTTGTGGCGATGTGGTTATCGAAGGTGAGACCACTGTCCACCTGTGTCACTATGTCTCTTATCACACTTTTGGTGTTTAGTGTACATGTACCTATGTGGTAATTCATGGGTACATGTTTTTTCTCAAAGGGGATAACTATACATTTCTTTGCATTGAGCTTGAGCCCATGGTTCTGGCACCAAGCATCTGTTTCTGTAAGGCCCTTTTGTAGAGTATCCACATCATTTGGGGATTCAGTAATGGCTCCCAGTTTGCAGTCATCTGCAAACTTTGTTAGCCAGATTCCCTTAGTGTTGGCCTGTACTTCAGAGAAGTAGTTGCAAAACAAGAGCAGTTCCAGGACTGAACCCTGGGGTACTCCACTTGTCACTTGTCTGAAGCTGGATTTGGAGTTGGCTACTTTTATAGTGTGTGGGTTCTCTCAGAAAGCCAGTTTGTAACCCATCGAGTGACATAGGGATTAATGCCCAGCTTAGCAAGTCTATCTATGATTACAGAGTGGGGGGTGGTGTCAAAGGCCTTGGAGAGGTCCAGATAGGCTGTTTGGACTGCCTTACCCTCGTCCACTGCTCTGGAGACTGATTCAAAGAACTCAATCAGGTTCAGGAGACAAGATTGGCCCTTAACGAACCCAAACTGGGTGGGGTCCAGTGATTGAAGGTTGCTATCGTCTTGCTTTATAAGTTCCATGATAATACATTCCATGGCCTTGCAGATCAGGCTCGTCAGACTGATGGGGCAGTAGTTCCCAGGATCCAAGGTGGATCCCCCCTTGTGGAGTGTGATAACTGTAGCCGTGCACCACTCAGTGGGCACGAAGCCTGAGGTGAGGCTATGATTAAACATGACACTTAGGTGAGATGCCAGTTCATTTTGTAGTTCATGTAGTACACAGCCCGGGATGTCATCTGGTCCCATGGATGCTGTATTCTTAGCTTTGGAGAGTGTGTTTTTTACATGTGTGGCTGTTATTACTGGAATTTGGCAATCTTCCGGTATTGAGATGGGCCATTTAGGGGTGAGGGAGGGTGAAGCTGACACTGAACTGATCTCCCAGGATATTGGCAATATCCTTGGGAACAGTATATTTAATGCCATTCTGTTGTAGCTCAGAGCAGATCTGAGCATTGCCCTTTAAATTCTTGACATAGTTATAGAATGCCTTGTGGTTGTCTTTGGAGTCTTTGGCAGTTTTATTTTCGCAACTAGTTTTGGAGGATTTTATGAGGGATCTCAGATTCTTACTGAGGCTGGTAAGGGAGTGTTTTGTATCCTGAGATTTTCCTCTTTTCTGCAACAGTTTCTTCCTCTTGTTGTAAAGTTTTTTTTATGTCAGGGGACCACCAGATTGGCTTCCTTTTTTTGGAGGAGAGCATCTTGGTTCTATTTAAGATGGCACGATTCATGCATGAGTGGATGTGCTCATACAGTGCCTTAGTGTAGGATTCAGCAGTCGAACTTTCAGTTCCCGTCTGCATGGGTGTAGTGAAGTTTGTCACTTCTGACTTGAGTAGCATGAAGTTGGCTTTGGAGAAGTTTTTTATGGAGGTTTCCTTACTGGGGAGTGGGGGTTAGATGTGGATGTTTAGGGTGATTAGCTTATGGTCAGACCTGACCAACGAGGGGGTGACCATAGGTGTGGAGCAGCGATTTCCCATGTTGGTAATGACCAGGTCTTGGTATTGGAGCCCCTGGTGGGATAATGGATTAGTAGATCCAGGGCGTTGGAATTTATGAATTCCAAGAACCATTGTGCAAAGGTGCTGGTACACGAGTAGTTTTCCCAGTTAATGGCAGGGTAGTTGAAATCACCCAGTATTATGGTGTTTGGTTGTATCTTAATATTTTCCAGTATATTTAGAAAGGTGTAGTGAGAATCTTGCAGCATAGTGGGGGATCTGTAGCAAGCTGCAATTTGGATTGCAGTCTTAACTAGTGTTAGGTGCACCTGGAAAATTTCAGACGCATTGTGTTGGGCAACTGGCCTGGTGGTCTGAATATCCTTGGTGAATATGGACACTCCTCCACCTTTAGTGTTTCGGTCCTGATTTGGTGGCTGAAAAGTGTGGTAAGAGTCGGAGCCTGGTATTGCAGGGGTGCTCTCTGGAGCCTTGAACTAGGTTTCAGTTACTGCACAGATGTCAATGTTCTCCATTTTTGGGAGTGCCTCGAGAGAGTGCATTTTCAGGTTTAGACTTCTAGCACTGAGTAGCATTACCTTCAGAATTTGCATGCTTGTACCTGTTACGGTGGTGGTTTTCTCCACTGAACTTTGCCTAAAAAAGGCACTATAGAGGTGGCAAGAGCCTTAGCCAGTAACCTGAATCCCAGGGGGGACAGGTGCAGACCATCTCTGGCAAAGCATCATGGTCTGTTGATCATGTCATCCCAGGCAGACAGATACTGTCCTTACATTGTGGTATCATTCTGGGCAATGGCAGGATGCTAATCAGGGCTAGGGTCATACCTGCCTCTGCCACATGATCTGAGAGCTCTTCCATGTCTCTTTTCATGTAGTCCAGGGAGGTACATATCAAGTCATTCACTCCAACATGGACAATGACAGAGTCATATTTGTACTTGTTGTGAAGTGGCTTGAGTGCATGCATTATGTGGTGAATCCTGGTACCAGACAGGTAGCTGACTGTAATTTTCTCCTTGTTCAGCCTGTTGAGTGGGACATGAGTGTGCCTGACTATAGGTCCCCTTTGACTAAAATGTTAGTTATGTTGTTTTGCCTTAGGGGCTGTTGCGTGGTGGCACACTGGTGTAGAGAGCTATGTGACACTTTGGTTGTGATTGGTGTTTGTTTGTGTTTCAGCTTCAGAGGTCCTTGTTGCTTGGGCAGGTTACAGTTAAGGGCCTCCGCATATGTGGATTTAATGCTGCTATGTATGGGTGTTGGTGATGTGGATTTAGAAGGGCTATGTGTTGCTTAAGGTGTAGTGCAGGTGTTAACCTTATCCTATTGACTGTCTAGCACAATCTTGGGTGGTGAGAGGTTTCCTTCCAGTTTGGCTATGTAATTGCATCTCTCACAGCTTGTAGTGTTGGGTGGTAGGAGGAGAGGGTTGTCTGTTTACATGAGGCAATTGCTGCATTGCCCCAGTATGCCCAGATTCACCAGGTGGACAGGAGAAATCACCGGAAGCTGACCCTTGGACATGCCTGGTTTGGTGTTTTTTTTTGTAAAGTACAGAAGCTGTTTTCCCATGTCTTAGCAAGGTACTTTGCAATTATAGGCTGTTTAATGCCTACGATTAATGTCGCCTTATTAACAAGGAGAGCTGAGTGCTTGTATTAGTTTAAGGCTTTCTATTGCTTTCCAGCAGGTATTAGAGCAAGTGCTAGTCACAGAGATGCTTAAAGGTAAGATGAAAAAAAAATGGTTTATCCTAAACACTGCAGCATGCACTAGATAAGTTAGATGCAAAAGTAGGTAACTTAAGTTTTGCCTGTCTAAAAAGTTAAGTTTTAGTGGAGAGTCACTATTTTTAAAACAGCAAGATAGATTGAAAGGGGATGGTCACTTTTGTATTCTAGTACTGTGGAATACAATAAGATGGCCAATAAATTTAAATAGTTGAAGGGGAGTGATTTCACAAAATGATAATTTTGTGCTTACTCACACAAGCCAGTGAAAGCAGAGAGAAATGAGATACATGGTGAAATTAACATAAGAGGCAGGCAACTAGAAAGACAGTGGTATTTAAGAAAACAACAGTAAATTGGCGGGGAAAATTTTCTGCCTGACTCACAAGAGACAGAGCTGTGGTCTCATCTGAGGTTTTAATATGCAGTTAAAAGCAGAATACAAGTAAAACACAAGGTAAAGAAAACAAATCACAGTATTCAAAAAATAAAAAGGCAATAAAGTAATACAAAATACAACAAATAAAAAACAAACTATCCTTTCCTTCACAGCAAAGTGTAGCAGAGTCTGGGTAAGCCTCTCTAGTAAAGCAAAATTTTTGTTATTAAAGTATTATCTAAGTATAAGTAGCCTAAACTAAGAAATCTATAAATCTGTCATAAGTAAGACTTATTTTCCATTGCTTTATTATGAATATTAATTAGGAATTTCAACATTTGGGTTTAAATATCATATTTATTTTTGAGTTTACAAAGTCTATACATATTTGCAGTATTAACCAATACTTAGAATCATGATTGTATCTAAACATCGAATTTCCAACAATATGTTTCATGTACATTTAAAATGGATGCCAATAAATAAATTATTTTATTCTTTTAGATCTATCATTCTAGTGAAATTGTGAGGTTCTAAGCATTAATTTGTATAAGGTATTGGAAAAATTGAAAAGCGGTATTTAATAGAATAATTCTGGAAGAAAGAAAGATTTGTCTAAATCAAGACTAATTCTAGAAAATTACTTTTTTTTATATTTATTTGCATATTTTATTAGTTTATGTATCCTTATTATATTATCTCATACCTGTCTATTCAAAATAAAACCTGTTTGATCATTGTTAATTAATTTTGCTATTACTAAATTAAGACTAGTTGCCAAAATAGACCTGAACATCTTATAGTCAATTTTTAGGAGTGAAATGGGTCTATGAAAAGAACACTTTGCTGGATGTTTATCTTCATTTGAATAGGTGAGATTGGGGGATATTTCCATGATGAGGGGACCTCCAAAGTAGTTTTTATTTCCCTGAAAGATTTTTTCTAGTGTAAAGACTGCATTATTTGGCAATAGCTTATATAGTTCAGGTAGAAAACCATGTAAACCAGGAGCTTTATTATTTTTTTATCTTTTTAATTGATCTTTTATTTATTTTAAAGTAAAGGGTCTATCAAAGGTCTATCAATTTTAATTAATTTTTCATTTGTTAATTTATTCATAGGTGTGCTCTAGGCTAATGGCCCTGGAGTCTTTACAAGCCTAGCCCATAGGATTGCCCAGGCATTGTGCCACCTGACGTTAGTTCCCAGTGACTCTTTTGAGTAGAGCCACTAGCGTGATCCCCGGGGTGTATTTTCTATTTCCCATCCACTCATCAAGATTTCTCTTGAAGAGGGCCAGTGAGGTTCTCTGTTTGACATGTATGGGAAGTCTATTCCATAGCATTGGCAGTCTCTGGGTTATGAACCTGTCCCTTCTGCTTGTTCTGTTGATTGTAGTAATGAGGTTGAGGTCTCTGGAGCATGTGTTGTGGAGGGATTGGGATTTCTTTAGATGTAGCATTTCTAACAAAGCTGAATCAGGCAGGGCTTTGTAAGTCAAGCAGAGATCACATCTAAGTAGGAGATATGAGACAGAAAATAGTTGGTGTTTTTTGAGTCTGTCCATATAGGACAAGTGTTTAAGGCCTAGGATCCTCTTTGTGAGGTACTTTTGCAGCCTCTCCAGTTGTTGCAGATGTCTAGTGAGGTACATGCCAAATGGGGCATTCTACTCGATGATTGGCCTAGTGAGGGAAGAGTAAACAGAGACAATAACCTCTTTCTTCCTGGATACTAAACACTTAGTAAGGAGATGTGCCACATAGAAGGACTTTCTGACCACAGTGGCAATGTGGTGGTCAAAAGAGAGGTTGCTGTCAACCTGTGTTCCCAGATCTCTTATAATGCCTTCCGTGTTTAGTGGACTACCATTGGTGTGGTAATTCATGGAAACCGAGTTATTCCCAAAGGGGATGACGACACATATTTGGCATTGAGATTAAGGCCATGGTTCTGACACCAGTCATTGGTCTCAGTGAGATCTTTCTGTAGGATTTCAACATCACTTGGGGAGTTAATAATAGCTGCCAACTTGCAATTGTCTGCAAACTTTGTCACCCAGAGTCCCTTCGTGTTGGCCTGGACTTCAAAGAAGTAGATACTAAACAGGAGAGGACCAGGACAGAACTGTGTTGGACTCCACTCATCTTTATATTTTCCTTTAGTAAAGTTTCTACTATCTGATCATTGACAAAGCTATTTGAATTTTTATTCTTATTTTCAATGAATATTCTAAAACTTTCAAGAATACCCTTAATATCTGTTTTCCTTTATTTTTTTATTTATTTGTATTGCAATTTCTTTAATGTGATTTTGTCACTTCATTTTCTAGATCTAAGAGCAAGTTTTTGTAAGCTTGATGGGTTCACTGAATACATTTGAAGTTTTAGTTTTTCTAGGTTTATTGACACATTATGGTTTAGAATTTCAACATATTTTGCATTCAATTTTTTTTAGTTCTGACTAATAGCGTCATTTGGTTTTAGGTCTAACTCTATTCTACTTATTTTAGTCTCTAATGTATTTAATTCTTTAGCCCATTCTTTTGTTTTACTTATATACCAGCATGTAATTCTACCATTTAAGTAGGCCTTTTGTAAACCCCAAAAGTTAATATCATTTACTTCACCATTTGTATTTATTTCTGTAAAGTTCTTGATCTCATTTACATACCACTCCTTAAATCCTTTTATTTTAACAATGTATGCTGGTAGTCTTTTATGACCTCTTAAGATATTACTTTTTAAAATAATGTCGAATACAATAGTGTTGCGATCTGATAATGGACATAACACTATGAAACTTCTCTTATATTTGAAATCAAATTGCCTGTAACAGAAACCTTATCAATATGTGTCTCAGTTCCATATCTATAAGAATAATGGGTGTATTGAAGCAAATTTATTTTTCTTACTTCATGTATAGCCTTTAAGTTCATAAGGTTTACAAAATTTGATAAGTGTTTAGCTGATGATGTGATTCTAGATTTCTTATTAGCAGAGGTATCCTTTTCAGATAAGATACAGTTAAAATTACCAGCAATTATGACATCACCTTTCATATAATAGGCCATGGGTCAGCAATCTTTAAGTAGTGCTGTGCTGAAGTAGTGTTGCAAAGTCACTCAGCATGCCAACCTAAGCCAGGGTTGCCAGATTTCCAAAATGACAGGTAGGGACAGCCAGCCAAGTGACCACTTCTATACAGTGCTAACAGTGGGCTGTTCCATACTGAATAGAAGTGGCTCTGCATTGCAATTTTTGATTGGCTTGTATACCGGCATATGAGCCAATCAAAAATCACACAGAGGACCCACTTCTATTCAATGTGGAACTGTGGGTTCCCTAACATCAAATGGGATTTTCAGAGGCAATGTAGGACTCAGGATTGGGCTGCTGAACTTGGGACAGTCTCACTCAAATAGGGACATCTGGCAACCCTGACCTAAGCCCACCATAATGTTATATGCACCAACCATTGAAACACATTTATTTGATCTTGCATTAACATGTTTCCAATACATGAAATAACTAGTCGCAATCACCCTTTCTCTCTCTGATCTTTCTCACACACAATCACTTCTGCTTTCATACATACATTAACTCATTGTCTCACTCCAATTGCTCACACACATGCACACACACACACGCACACACACACACACACACACACACACACACACACACACACACACACACACACACACACACACACACACACACAAAATCTATTCAGCTTTCATACATGCATTCACTCACACTCTCTCTCCGATCTCTCACACACAGTCACTTCTGCTTTCATGCATGCATTCACTCTCTCTCTCTCTCTCTCTCAATTCAGTTTTCTATGAGATCATAATTACTTTATTTCAGTTCACTCAATGTGTCACTGAAAATCTTTCCATGTGCCACACTTGGCACACGTGCTGTAGGTTGCTGATGCCTGTAATAGGCTATAGTGTTTAGATAATTTTTTGCATCTTTAGCTGCAGCCCCAGGAATCCAATAACAGCTTGCCAAAGTATATATTTTCCTATTCCATTCAATTACAACACTGCTTAGCATACCATTTTTATTGACGTAAGTATGTCGGTCTATATCATTTTGTCAAAAACACAAACCATCAAATACTTATTTATCAAACTCAATAAAACGAAAGCTAAATTCAGTGAATGATCACTTCCGAGAATTTCTTTGTAGGGAAACTAACTAGTGGACCAACCTAGTGACCATCACAAGAACCACATAATTACAACCCACCCAAGTAAGGGCTTGCACCCCCCCATACCCCTAACTAAATATACCAACTCCAAGATCGCACTTCAGTGGCGAAATGGGCCAATTCTGAATGATGGCCAACTAGTTAGCTTCCCTGGAAAAAATTCTCAGTCATGATTGTTTGCTGAATTTAGCTTTCAATTTATTGAGTTCAATAAATAGGGACTCAATGGTTTGTGTTTTTGACAAAATGAAGTGTACCCTAAGTATCTATTACAATAGGCGTATCTGGGGAATTCTTCCACAGAATGAGTGTGCCTTTTCTTTTAGATATAAAACCACAGCCTGCCAGAATTAAATAATTCTTTAATGATCATTTATTAACATTCTTATTCAGTGAATGTGTTTCTTGTAAAACTACTATTTCAGCTTTAAGTAACTTCGAGTATTTTGGCAGGTTTCCCATCTTTACTGGATTATTTAATCTATTACTATTAATACATAAACATTTAAAATCAGACATTTATAAGAGCACATATTACTAAAAAATACATTTATGTAAAGAACTATTATATACTTCAGAGATAATAATTCAGCTATGGGCAAAACTTTTAAAACAATTAGAATATTATCTAACAAGATAACCTTAAAACATGTATTTTTTATTTTATTTATTTTACATTTATTTACTGGGAAAGTCCAACTGGGCAGGTGCCCATTTGCAGTGATGAAGAAGGTGAGGGGGGGGGGGGTCACTGGTTCTAGTGGGTTGGAACATCACAAGTTTGGTTTACTTGAGTTAAGTATGATTTGTGAGTTTGAGAGCCATGATTCAATTACTGAGGAGAACTTTTGTGTTATGTCTTGAAGTTGTTGCACAGTAGAGGTAGCACGTATAAGTGTGGCATCATCTGTGTATTGGATCAGGGAAGCTAGAAATGTAGCAGTGTTAAGATTATTAATGAAGACACCGAAAAGAAGGGGGCCAAGAATTGATCCCTGTGGTACACCTAATGTGACAGGGAGTGGGGGGAGAGGTCTTGTAGCCATTTTATTGCTTGCTGGAGACCTGTAAGATATCTTTGGAACCAGATGAGAGCAGAGGAACTAAGGTTTAGATTAGAAAGTACAGATAGAAGTTTGTGGTGGGAAACTGTGTCAAAGGCTTCAGACATATTGAAAAAGAAAGATGAAGCTATTTTACCTTCATTCCTATGTTGATTTATGGTATTGGGGAAACTCAAAAGGGCTGTTGTGGTGCTATGGTTAGGTCATAATCCATGCTGAGAATTGGCTAATAGGCTATTAGTTGAGAAGTAGTACAGACGTTGAGAGTGTATGCACCCTTCTATAATGGCAACAGGTGTAATCATATAGCAATAACCCACGCCTGGGTGTGGGTAATGCTGGATTTACCCACGGTTGGCGTGGTTTGGTCCCGAGGGCGAAGCCCAAGGGACCAAACAAAGCCAACCATGGGTAAATACAGCATTACCCACACCCAGAAGTGGGTTATTGCTATTATACCATGACATTATTTAAGAAAAGAAACTATTACTTTTCTTAAATAATGGCATAGTATAATGCCTGTTTACTGCCCTTCCGCAGATGTCTGGCATCCGCGGCAGTTCAGAGCTGTGGGCAAAAGCAACGGAGAAAGCAAGCTCTCTGTTGCTTTTTTTTTACTGTTTTTGCTATGTTAAATGGGTTTAACATAGCGAGACAGTTTTAAAATAAGCAACGGAGATGTCCGTAGCTTATTTTAAAACTGTCTCGCTATGTTAAACCCATTTAACATAGCGAAACAGTAAAAAAAGCAACGGAGATCTTGCTTTCTCCGTTGCTTTTTTTGTAAAACCTGTCTCGCTATGTTAAATGGGTTTAGCATAGCGAGACAGCTTTAAAATAAGCAACGGAGATCTCCGTTGCTTATTTTAAAGCTGTCTCGCTATGTTAAACCCATTTAACACAGCAAAAACAGTAAAAAAAAGCAACGGTTTTAAAACTGTGTTTTAAAAGTAGAGTTATACTAATGGAAAAAAGTCCGGGCGACCGGACCTTTTTCCATTAGTATAACTCGATTTACAATGTGCATGCTGGCCAATCAGCATGCACGTTTTGGGGGGGTCATGGTATAATATGCATTCTACCATTCAATAACCATTTCCTAGTTTGTTGATAAAATCAAACTACATGTCAACCTTCCCATTAGACTAACTACAATTAGTTCATGCTTTTGCTTTACGCATGTTTATTCCCTATCTTAATATGAATCATTTTAAGAAAGCTGAGAGAAGGCTACTTAGGCCCCACTTTACTTTAAATAAGCCAGATTAGTTATCATTGTTTCATAATTTCTTCTCGCTCCTCATACTACAATAAGAAGTTTCTATTCCTGCTTATACTATCTATTTTACTGTGTAAACGAACTCCAAACTTCATTAATAATTCATATGCACTATACTGTTTCAAAAACAGATATATAATCCCTTATATATCAGGAAACTGTTATTCTAATTCCTTTTTTTATTATATACTTTCATTTCTTGCAATCAGTCCACTATCCTATTTATGCATTTTATCAGAGGGAATTTGAACTTTCAATATTTTATAAATAAAATCTATCAAATGTAATCTGTCTGTGATTTTAAATCAAATACTTGGGAATATAATTATTTGTGTCATACCAGAAGTGTCTTATTACAAGCTGCAGTGTCTTCCATCTGTTATTATATAACAAGCCATCAAACTGTTAATATATAACAAGCAATTAAAACTACAAACCAGTTATTGGATTTATTATATTATATGAATTATGTATATTCCTTATGTATGATTTAATGCAATGTGTTTTAATTCCTAGATATAAATGCTTTTAAGTTAATTTATTAGTATTAATACTTAAAGCATACTGCACTTTCTGTTTTAACATTCTAATACATCACTTCTGGTTCAGAGGGTGAGTTGAAAGGCCAGCTTTCACTTTAAGGATGAAGAAGGTAAGAATAACAACACATAGAACCTTTTAAAGCTTATAAAGCCTCACACAAGTGCTTGCACTACTATATAGCTTCTTCTAAAGCTAAATTAATGTTAAAGGTGTGAAATAGCTTCTTTAGCTCTACTTGTATACACAGAAACCTTGCTGCATTCGTGAGTAAATTTAAACACTTCAGCATTAAATATTAGCCCTTCAAAACCATCTAATCAAGAAAAAAAAAACATGAATCACTTTAAACTTTCAAATGCTTCCCCAAATAAATATAAACAGAGAAATTAAATTGTTTCCTGTGTGCACATCATGCCTCGATGTACACATAGGAGTGAACAATTTTAGATTCAATAAACTCCATATAGTGGCGAGCAATCACGTGCACGCACATGCAACTATGGAACCTTTCTTTCCATGCAAATTTTGGTTTAAGTAGCTGAATTTTGTGCGAATTAACCAGGTGAAGTGATCCAACAACCTGTAATGCATCCACGTGGACTCTGTGAACATGTTAGAAGTGTACACAGAAATTTTCCACATACTGGAGTCTACATGGAAAGAAGGAGATGTAAAAGTCCAAAAAGATGAACATAATTCCCCTGAACAGGTAATATCCCATACATAAATGTTTGAATCATATATTTTGGATGTCTGAAAACAGCAGGAATTATGTCAAATTAATATATTTTTTTTAAATCCCGCATGTTTGCTCTATGAGCCGTATTGTGCAAACATGTTTAACATAAAAATAAAAAAAAAAATATGTAAAAGAACACTATAATTCACTCTAGACAAAAGTACTGAAAGACCTTGCATTAAGGCTGCACATTCATACTTTTGAGCTGTTAACCAGCTTACACAGCTATGAACCATATAGTTTCTAGACTGTCAGCACAAATATTATGCAAATGAGGGGTAAATGCCGTGTATGTGTTGAATCACTAAACAGAGCACCCATGTACAGATATCCATTTCATGTAGGCTCCTACATGGTGTTTATATTCCCAGTGGCTGTGGATGACATCGGGAGGGGGGTGTCATGTCACTTTTAGGGTTTTTTGTGCTTAGTGCACATGTTTGTGCAGCTTGCTGCTTGCTGCAAATGGTTTGGATGTAGTTTAGTTTGTTCCCTCAGTCAGACCACCCATGTACTAGTCATGAGCTAGACAGCTGTAAATAGAAATAGGATGTATTCAATTAACAATATACAGTTTTGCATAGCTATGCTGAGCGACGTTGTGCCCAGTGCAGGGACGCACACTAAACTTGACCTTTAAATCATGTCAGTTATATCCTAATGCAGGTGAACTGCATCAGAATTAGCCAATCCCACATGGTGGTCCTACTTCAGAACTGAATACCCTACAGTCTGATTTTCCCTCAATACTCCGAACCATTGGAGTAGAGACTTGGAAATTTTAACTGAGATAATGTTAGGGGCTGCTGCAGCTATTCTACATCTGTATGTGCTAGAAGCAGAAGTCAGTGCTGCTAGTGCTGCTGACAATAGCCCTAGGCTGAGAATGAGCAGAGTGTTCATACCCAGGGTAACCTTCCAGGAGCTACATGAGATGGAGATTGTAGAGCTATACAGGGTGGACAGGGATATGTTACAAGAACTCAGTGAGCTCTGCCGCCCTCAATTTAATGCCAGAACTAACAGAGGGGAACCGACCCCAGTTGAAACTAAGGTATGTGTAGCCCTTAGAATACTAGCTACAGGTACTTTTCAAAGACCAACTGGGGACATAAAGGGGGTGTCACAGGCATCTGCATCCAGGATACTGCACCAATTCCTGGATGTTATGCTCCCACATGCCAGTAAGCACATATCTTTTCCCCTTTCCTCTGAGGTGAGAGCCAACAATATGCAACAATTCTAGCATGTAGCACACTAGCCTGAAGTACTGGGTGCCATAGATTGCATTCATGTACACATCAAGGCACCACCTGGTGAGCAGAGTAGAATCTATATTAACCATAAGGGATATCACTCCATCAACTGCCAAGTCATGTGCAATGCCCAGGGGGTTATCATGAATATGTGTGCTGGCTACACTGGCAGTTATCACTACTCCCATGTCTGACACACATTACAACTGTACCAGATGCTTGCTAAGGGGGGCATTCCACAGGGCCACTTACTGGAGGATGCTGACTAGACCCTGGAACCATGGATGATGGCACCCATCAGAAATGCACACACACCCATGGAAGGATGCCATAATGAGGCACACACACAAACTAGGAACATCAGAGAGCATGTGTTTGGGCTTCTGAAGTCACAGTTCTAGTGCTTCAATATATCTGGTGGAGCCTTGCAGTATACTCCAAGCACAAATATTCACAGTATGTGCTATGCTACAGAATCTGATCCTGCAGAAACAGCTGCAGCAGGATCAGCAAAGGGAAGGGATACATAGCCCCCCCACCAGTGCCTAGGTCACCACAGCCACAGTCACAGGACTTGAAGGAGGAACCCCCTGCTGATGTTCCTGTAGGCAGAAGTAAGCATGCTCTGTATGCCCTGGCTTTGGCTAAGAGACAATGCACAGCATATTCACTGACAACCTAGGGAGTAATACCTTACTCCTACTCTCATACATATATTAAAATTGATGTCAGGCAACTCACACATCCTGTACCTATGCATGTATTGGCTTTGTACTGCTTGCATCAGAGAGAGTTATCCCTGAACTACAGTTGTGTCAACTGCTGCATTTGCAAGGTAACTCCATAATGTACACAGTATTCTAGTGGATTATTATGATATGTCATTGTAGCTATGGACCTGGTACATTATGCAGGTAACTACAGTGGGCTATTTGGACAGAAATTATACCCATATGGGACTACAGACACCCATTCCACTATCATGTCTCCATCTGTAATCAGTAGGCCTTATGCATGGAATATTCAACAGTTCTACTGCAACAGATTACTGGTACTTCATTCAAGAAACATGTTAGAAAGTGAGGTTAAATGATAGTCAGACTAGTGTTTATCCTAACAGAACATGGGATTTGTTCCCCCACCCCTCAAAACAGCAGTGTCCCTTTGTAATTTCCATAGCAGTAACTCATTGATGCTATATGAGCATTTCACACAGTATGACACACAGTCACAGGACAGTAATATACAATTTGAACTTACATCGTATGTGTTGGTAACTGAGGAATAGCAATGTACATATTTATGCAGATGACTGCGTGAATGATCCCCTTTCTGTCAAGCTGTTTCTTTGACTCAAAGGACTAAAGCAGTCAGCTTGTGTGATGGTGTTCAGGGTTCTAATTCTGAGATAAGCAGATATTTTGGATGTGAAACAGTAATAGGTTATGTTTTACAGACTGTGACTCTGTGCTATACTATTAACCTCTGTCTTATATTAATTCCTCATTTGCACGCTGTGCCGCATTTCTGCAACCTATTTGATAAGTCTTAGCCAGTTTGAGCAAAGCGCAACAGTGCAGAAGCAGGGACAGAGGTCAGACTGCGTAACAAAAAAATCCCATCCTGGAGTACAGCTAGGTGTGGGCTGGAGTCATAGGTTAAGTAATAGTAAGTCTCTGATGTAAGCAATGCTCCTCCTACTTGCACACTGCTTAGCAATGCTCATACAGGTCAAAAATGCCAACACGCATGCCTGTACACTTATTTAAGCAGACCGCTCCATTGCTCCTCGTGCAATTTCTTTTAAAGAATTATATATATCTGTCTCTATTTGTGTCTCTCCCTCTCTCTCTCTCTGCATATATATATATATATATATATATATATATATATATATATATATATATATATATAGACACACATATACATCTTTATCTCCCTCTCTCTCTCTCTCTCTCTCTCTCTCTCTCCATAGATTCCATATATATATATATATATATATATATATGTGTGTGTGTGTGTGTGTGTGTGTGTGTGTATATGTATATATAGACACACATATACATCTTTATCTCCCTCTCTCTCTCTCTCTCTCTCTCTATATATATATATATATATATAGATACACATATACATATCATGCACACACACGCACACACACACACGTGTGTGTGAGTGTGTGTGTGTGTGTGTGTGTGTGTGTGTGTGTGTGTGTGTGTGTGTGTGTGTGTGTGTGTGTGTGTGTCTGTGGTACCCTACATACTCAAATCATAGAGAGGAAAAATGCACTAAGCCATATATAATGTTGGACAAAGGACCAAAACTAAGGGTTCTACTTTAAATAATGCAGTTACAAAATGTGAAAGTACATAGAATAACATGTGTTGCATTTGGAGGACTATTGGGGCATCTGAAGTTCAGATTTCTGGCAGTCTTCTCTCACTGCATGTGTAAATGATGCCACATTTGACAGCAAACCACAATTTAGTGTGAAACGCACATAAATATGAGTCAAACTTGTGAACTTACTGTAAACATCTGGACAGTGGAGAGTTATAGGGTCTATGTCAAATATTCGAACTTCCAAAATGTCGAATACCATATGGTCGAGACCATATGGTCAATATTTGAAAGTTTGGATATCTAATTAAAAAAAAAAAAAAAAAAAAGAAAAACATACACTAACAGTGTGTGCAAGCCCCCATGCACCCCCACACCTCCCTACTTAAATATACCAACTCCGAGACCGCACTTCAGTGCAGAAAAGAGAAATTCTCCCATTTTGGACTGTACAGCGCCGTTAAAAGTCAACCTTCGAACACTTGCAATGTCGAACATATGGTCTCGACCATATAACGTTCAACATTTTAAGCATTCGAATAATTGACATAGACCCGAGTTATAATGCCCTACTATTCAAGACCACGTCTCCCTAAGACTGCATGTGGAAACATTAAAAATGTAGGGCACAGTATAAGAATGTGTACATATATTGTGAATCCATTTGTTTATATCTATGCCAGCAGCAACACCCACATTCACTACAGCCCCCTGTCTCTGCTGGATTTCACCACATATATATCAACAACTGAATAAGTTGTGTAATGTACAGTATAATGTTGTGTGCTCACTCATGGACAGGTCAAATTGATTTTGGCCACAAGCTTGCCTTTCCAAATGCAAACTTACAAATATGCTCAAAATGGGTACTGTTGTCACATAGCTAGGCTACTAAACAGGTATCTGACTGCTAGGCTACTAGCCACAGATGACAGTAAAAAGAAATGTGACTCTGCAGGCCTCCCAAGCTGTCTATTACAGGGCTTGGTTAGGTCCTCTAGGATTAGTTCACCTGCAGTCATTTATAAAGTAGGCTTGAGGTCTAGAACGTGCATTAAGTACTGTGTTCTGTAGTCCTTAAAACTAGATAGGTAGGGGTTTCTAATCTCACTCCAGCCCCTTTGGCATGTACATGTGTGTGTGCATCTCCCCAGGGAGCAAGTGTGAATCCCACACTGACTTCCAAACTGGCATGGGTTTGTACTCTTTTGGGACTTACAGTTGATGTAGGCCTCCCAACTATTGTATTGCACAAGGCCTGCTGATGTCATCTACTATAAGATTACCTAAAGTCATAATGGCAGACTTGAGCTGTGGCATGTGCGATAAGTACTGCTTTCTGTAGTCTGTAAACGTAGATTGGTAGAGGTTCTACTCTCACTGCAACCAACTGTGTGTGTCTCTCCATAAAGAATAGTATGTGTGAATCCCGCAGTGGCATGGCTTTGCACTGTTTTGGGACTTGCAGTTGCAGTCCTCCAAACTCTTGTCCTGCACAAGGCCTGCTGATGTCATCTACTATAAGATTAACTACAGTCATGTAAATGTCAGACATGAGCCATGGTGCATGCGGTAAGTACTGCATTTGGTAGTCTGTAAACATAGATAGGTAGGGGCTCTTTTCTCACTGCAGCTTACTTGTGTGTGTGTGTGTGTGTGTGTGTGTGTGTATGTGTATGTGTGTCTGTGTGTGTGCGTGTGTGTGTGTGTGTGTGTGTGTGTGTGTGTGTGTGTGTGTGTGTGTGTGTGTGTGTGTGTGTGTGTGTGTGAGTGTGTGTGCGTGTGTGTGTGCGTGCGTTTTTCAGTATTCTGTAAGCATGGATAAGTTGTGGTTCTAGTTTCACTACAGCCAACTTGGTGTGTGTGTGTGTGTGTGTGTGTGTGTGTGTGTGTGTGTGTGTGTGTGTGTGCGTGTATGTGTGTGTGTGTGAGCTGTTACAGAGAGCACTTTAATCAGCCTATGGGACTCTGTCTACTTTTCTTCAACAGACACTGTTAATGTCATTAGCAATAGATTATTGCTTGTGTATAAGTCACAACAGGTGATGGTTATGCAGTGGCCTGACAGATGCGTACATGCAAGACATTATTAAGTTTATGGTGCTGTTCTAAGGTAAAACAGTACTCAACAGTGTGGGGTAATATAGTGGATTGAGTATGCTGCTTTGCCAGGCATATGGCACTTGCCTGAACCATAATCCTGTTATTATGCATGGTCGCAAGAGCAGACTTACAAATGTGACAATGTACAGCTCCAGCAAAGTAAGGGTCATGCTGCTTCATTCACAGTTTCACTGTATAAAGCACACTGTCAGTAGGGCTCTTTGCAGTAAAGATGTGGATGTCTGTGAATGCACAGAAAATGTGTTCAAGTTTGCAGTAAGTACTTTGGCCTAGCAAGGCTGCAATGCCTTTCAAACAACCAGAGAGCAAACAGAAGTGGGTTAACTAATGTGGGACTACAGTTATGTATTCCAGGAACCTAAATGTACAGTATGACATACATTGGACATGCTGGTGGCATAGGAACATCTCTCAAAGGTTGAGACTCCTCTGCAGTAGGACTCACATCCATGTCAAGCAGAGCACCTCCATCATCCTGTTGAAGCGCAGGCTGCATGAACTGCTTTGAAAATATTATCTAACATGGATCACTGCTGCTGTAGACCTTTCTGAACAAACCTTGAACATCCATGATATCTGACATTGAACATTATATTGTGATGCAACAGCTATGCTCCTAATCACCATCAGGTCACTACCCTAGTCACATCCTATGAATCTCAGAACTCAAGGCAAAATACATGCAAAACTGAACAGATTTGTCTGGTTGCTATTCAAGGCATCTACCTGTAAAAGGCTACAACAAGCCTACAGACCCCTGCATCATCTGTGACAAGACTGTGGATCACCAAGCAGGCTGTGGCCTGCATCTTATCTTGGGATTGGTGCTAATATTTTGCTTCTGTGAGAGAAGAAGCAAAGGAGCATTGTATCCCAGCAGATTGAAGCTGTGGTGAGACCAGCACTAGTAGCAGCCTGGCAGTATCCATTCATGTAACTCCCCTCTTTTCATCATTCTTGACAAGCTAATTCTTTGTTTTCAGTAAGTACTGATTGATTTGTTTCTAACTTCAGAATATCTGCCTAAATATGTCATCATTACATTTTCAGGGTCTACATATTAGTTTCCTGTCAAGTGTTTGGTAGTGCTGTGTATAGACTCAGACACCTTGAATGATATTTTTCCTGTAAAAGCACGATTGAATTTTCTCTAGTACCTAGCTGTACTCAGGACAACTAGCCTGCAATGACAAGCACTGCCCCATAGTTGCAAATTGGATTCTCCTGACATTGATTAATATTCTCACTGCAACTGTCTAATCAATAAAAAAGGGTCTGTTTCCATAGATATGAACTTTCCCACTGTCTCCATTGCCAGTTTGGTGGATATGGGCATCCGGAGGCAATGTAGAAATTGCCTCATGTTTACTGACAACCAGTTAATTCTCAAGCAAACTGATATGATATGTGAGAGAGATGTATTTACACAATGTCACTGGAGGCAAAGCTCTCACATAAAAGTACTTCTAATATCAATAAGGTTGTCAGTAGTTTACACACTGCACCTGTCACACACAATTCAAAGCAGACATATGCTTAGGCACTTAAATGTAACCTTAAACCACAAAGACCTCCTAAACAAATTACACCTAACAAATACCCTCAGCAACCCCAAATGCACTCTTTCAAAACAACACCCACATCAACAGATAGAGCTACATCTCATGGAGCTTTACCTTTGAGCCCATAAGGCAATCCACCACACAATCCAACATTCTAGTCATTGGAGACCTCATTGTGAGACACACTGATGTCCTTCTCACCAGGTTGAGTAAGGAGAAAATCATGGACAGTTGCATATCAGGGGCTAGGATCTGCCATATTACGCACACACTCATGTCATTGGAGCACAAGTACCAATATGACTCAGTCATAATCCACGTGGGAGTAAATGACCTCAGACATACCTCCCTAGACTATATGAAGAGAGATATCATAGAGCTCTTGGAATATATGTCTCAGGCTGGTATAAGCCTTGCACTGAGCAGCATTTTACCTTCTCCAAGGATGATGCCACAATATGAACAAAATAATTGACTATAACAATTGGCTTAGTTTCTGGTGTCATTCTAAGGGTGTGCAATATTTGTCAGCAGGAAGGAGATGGTAAACAGACTGTTGCTGCTTTGCCAGGGATGGTCTGCACCTCTCCCCTTCAGGCTTCCAAATATTAGCTAAAACATTGTTTTCCCCCATAGTGCTTTTAGGCAATGTCAAACCGAAAGCACCTCCAACATATCAAATCAAAACCAACAAAATCTAAAGGTATTACTGACCAATGCTAGGAGTCTAAACAAAAAACTCCACTCCCTAGAAGCTCTCTTCACCCTGCAAAATGCTGCTGTCTGTGCAGTCACTGAGATATGGTTTAAAGCCATGGAGAGCACACAAAGAGTGCAAGATTATAATGCCTTCCACGCATCTAGAGCAGCAACTTCAAAGGCAGAAACGTAAGGTGGAGGTGTCTCTATTTACATCAAAAATAAATATACTTCAAGGCTGGTCAAACAAGACAATGCACTTGAGCTGCTCCATGTTCAAATCACCATAGGCAAAATGCAGTACTACTTCCTTGCAAGCTCTATGACCCAGGAAACCCATGCCATGTATTTAAACATATTAGAAATACTAACCATGCAACCCAATACCATATTCATGGGTGACTTTAATTACCACACTATTAACTGGGAATCCTATACAACACCCAATGACAGGCACAGAGATTCCTGGAGTTTGTAAACACAAACTTCCTGGACCAGATAGTCAATACACATACCAGGGCTGCAATCATACTGGATCTGGTCCTTACTAATATGGGAGAGTGCTGCACACCCCTTACTGTAATGTCTTCCCTGGGAAGGTCAGATCACAAAATGGCCTCCTTTGAAGTAAAAATAAAACCTGTAACCCCAGTTAAACATGGAATATTCAGGAACTACTGTAAGACTAACCTCATGCTATTAAGTGATAACCTGGCAAGAGTTCAAGCTCCCATAAGCCCTAAGAACACTGCTGCCTTTGCATAACTGTTCACAGAAACCATGTATAAGCATGTTAAAAGCTGCATAGAGGCAGTTGTACCCACCAGAAAGAAGTACAGAACTTACTCAAAAAACAAGCCACCCTGGCTAAATCACAAAATCAGTAGGCTGTATAACAGAAGGATGAAAATTATGGCAAAACTTAGGAGGTGCAGACCCCAGCAGGACAAAAGCAGTTTCATCAAACTAAACAAACAACTCAGAGAACAAATAAGTTCTAACAAGGTCAAATTTGAGGTAATATTGCCCTCCCAGGCCAAGGACAACCACAAAGCATTCTTTAGCTATGTCCACAACCTCAAAGGCAATACACAATTGTGTGGAGAGCTCATTGTAAATTGAGCCACCTATAATGAGCCAGAAGATATAGCAAACTTCTTGGCTTATAAATTAAGCTCCAGCTTTAACCCTCTCTCCCCCTCAACTTTCCCTTGGGAAATACTATCAAATATAACTCCCCTACAATCACTAGGGAACAGGTCCTTAATGCTTTCTATAAGACCAAGAACACTGCATCAATAGGCCCATACAATATCCCAGGATGCTTTCTAAATATCATGAAACATGACCTATCAGGGCCTCTGGAATTACTATTTAACTGTAGCCTCCAAACAAGCTTTGTGCCTCATGAATGGAGAACAGCAATAGTCATCCCTCCGCACAAAGCTGGGCCATCTACAGACCCCCCCCCCAAAAACTGCAGACCTATAAAGTCTCACTAGTCTTATATGTAAAGCCATAGAAAGAATTATCATGGAAATAATCAGTAGAGATATAGCAAACCTCCAGACACTGGACTCAACCCTGTTTGGTTTCATCAAGGGCAGATCATGCCTGCTCAACCTGGTGGACTTCTGTGAGATGGTAACTGAAGCAATGGATGAGGGAAAATGGCTCACACTGCCTACCTTGACCTGGCCAAGGCTTTTGACACAATACCCTACTCAGGCATTGTTAACAAACTCAAGAGGTTAGGTACAAACTTGCCTGTCACCCAGTGGGTAGCCAACTGGCTCACAGACAGGACCCAGGAAATTAGACTTGGGGAGTCCACCTCTACAAAGAGACCAGTCACAAGTGGAGTCTCTAAGGGATCAGTCCTTGGACCACTCCTTTTTGACATTGACTTCTCTGAAGTCAAGGGCAATTTCAGTGGTCTCTGGCTGACTACATTTGCAGATGATTGCAAATTAGAAGGGGCTGACACAGACAAACAACAAACAACTGTTGTCAGAGCCATGGACTAAAAGTAAATGCCAAGAAATACATAATAGCATTCTTTCAGAGGTTATCCACCCCTGGTAACGATCATATTGACAACACACCTTTTAGAGCTGACCCAGTAGTCAGGGACTTCGGGACACACATAGATAGTAATCTAGCCTTTGACCATCCTGCGTCTCCACTAGTGAGGAAATCATTCTGTATTGCACAACAAAGGTATGGTGTTTAAGTCGAAGGAAGTCATTGTTCCTCTGATTCAGCATTCATCAGATCTATCATTAAGTACAATGCCCCCTTTGGTATGTACTTATCCAGGCATATCCAACAACTGGAATGTCCACAGAGGTTCCTCACTAAAATAATGCTGGGTATAAGTAAACTGTCCTATGCAGATCACTTCAAGGACCTTTCCTTGTATTGTGCCTCCTATAGGCTTTGAGGGGAAATCTATGCCTGTCATACAGGGCATTGTCAGACCCCACTCTGATGGACTTCCAGAATATCTACAAAACAACACTACCAGAATTAGCCATTCTAAAGACTTAGACCTTGCCTGTGATATAAATAGGACCTGCTGGAGAGACAGATATGTATCCCAGACTACCCCATTTATGGAACAGGCTCAACATCAATGTGAAGCAGAGTTCCTCCCAAACCAAATTCAAGTGCAGCTTGGACAATTGGATGGGGAACAGGATATACATCCCTGGTTGGGCACTTATGTCTCTAATGGACACAGGCAACCTGTAAATGCTTCATCTCCCAGGCCCCTGCTTGTTAATGTTTTATCTCCCAAGCCTCTGCTTACACTTATAAAGGGTATCAGAAATGTCAGAGATTTGGGATGTATGGCTAGACTTAAAAAAGGCCCTTGTTGTCATTAGCCTAGTAAACATCTATGAACCTGTACTGTACTGTACTACTACTCTGTTTACATTTGTCTTCTGTGCTTTCATACGATCCTGTGCTCTGACATTGATGAGTTGATTGTAGATGTGTACCCATAGGTGTGTACTACACAATCCAGGAAGAGAAATGTACATATTTCCATGAGACACATTTCATTGTGTCACTCCACAGCCCTTACAACAGCATCCATTTTAACATAGGCACATTATTATGCTATCCACAATATAAATGTCAAAGTACAACATCTGTAAATGACCAGTACAAGTAGCATGTCAACAGCACCAGTGGATGAAAGGAATTCATACTGATGTAGATAGTCACCCTGTGCATCAGACACATAGCTTTATTTCCCTGCATCTATGAGAAAGATGATAGGGATATGGCACAGTTGTTATCATTTCTGCAGGGTGTTGTATGGGGGTGCAGGAGGCCTAGACTGGCAATTGTGTGTGTGAATAAGCAAGGGAACCAGGCAAGAAGGACCATAGAAATGTTGCATGTGTGCGTCTGTAGGTGCCCTCAATGTGACAGTAGTGTGTGAGTGTCTGCATGAACACAGCTAAGCTCAGTGCTAGCCCTATGTGTCTGTATTTTGGAGAGCTGCGAGTCATGTATGGTAGAGCTGACAGTTCATCATCTCCCCCCGAAAATGAGAACTGGCTCTGTCAGAAGTTGCACTGGAACCTCCATGCCCAGGTTCAGATGTTGTGCTTTACCTGAAGGGGACTGATGTCTGTTGTGCATGTGTCCTTCATAGGAATGCCCAGGACCACGACCCATTGCCTGCTACATTTTGGTGTGGACAGCAAATTCCCCTCTGGAGCACTGGATGTACTGCGGCTACAGGAGCGTGATTGGGCACAGCCACGTTAGCTCTTAGCAGATGTAGTTGCTGAACTATGCCCATGAGGCCAACACTCAACTCCAATCAGATGTTCTATCACAGATAATGTCTGTAATCTGTCTCAGACCTATCTCTTTCCACTGTGTCAGTCAACTGATCCAGGGTATCAGCAACATGGTGGAGGTATTCACGGATGGAAGACTGTGCTGCATCCATAACCCTGAGAAATTGTCAAGATTTTCTTTCAGAACATTTCTGTGCCTCCATGATGGCCCTAAACATAAGCTGTGTGACATGTGATGAGACACCTGCAACAGGTGGTGGAGGGACAGATGGCCTCCTACCAACACCCCTATCAATCCGCCTGTGAGGAACTTTGCCAACAGTTTGGCTATGACCAGTGTAAACAGTCACTCAAGCCACAGCACCCACATGTCCCTGTTCAATGCCTCTACCCACCAACTGTCCAATATCTATGGCTTAAGGGGACTGAGTATGGGTAGGCATGCTGGCTGTGCACGGTGAAAATGAGGGTAGCTAAGGGATGTAAACCTCTGTGTCTGATTCAGCCTCTGCAAGCCCCTGCTGTACCTCAGTTTGGCTGCCATCATCATCAGAGTCTGATGAGACACTGACATCAGGTGGTGTAGGGGACAAAGACCAACCTCTCTGGACATCAGTGATAAAAAGGAAAAATCACTAATTACTACTGCACTACTGTGCTCTGCACTACTATGGTGTAATATATGTTAAGCTGTATAAACTGCTGTCACTATTACAGACTTTTATACCTCCCAACCTCAGGGAGTAGGACATGTGGGCATTATTTTGTAACCTACGTCTGTAATGATTTGGCAAAAATTAGTCAGGAAACAACAATCGTATGGAAAAAATATATACATGATGTACACTAAGGACATTCTGCTAATATCTGTACAGTTGACAGGCAGTCATTAATATCCTGACAATAGTTTTCAAGTCAATCACTATGGTCATACCTGCAAGGGAGAGGTATGAGCCTAAACTATGGACATTCAGAAAATAACTGTACAGTTGACAATTTTGCAGACAGTACATCAATGCAGTTGGCAAGCCTGGGATGACACTTTAGCTAATACATTGAACTATATCTTTATCTCTGACATAACAGTCTTTCTGCTTACCAGCAGCAGGAACACAGCCTCTTCCAATTCCAGATGTGCCTGGAAAAATTTGAAGGAGCTGTAATAGCAACAGCACCACATGTTTCAGTATAACAGGGAGTGATAAGCCCAATAATCTCATATCAACACTAATTGCAATGTTAAAAGGTATGTGGGTGACAATCTCTACATTAGCTTAAAACTGCAGCTAACTTACCCCCCCTCAAAAAAAAAACACATCTCTGACACCCATGTAAAACTATATACACATTGACAGGATGAGTGCAACAGTATTCTACTGCTGATGTAACTAAGCATACCTGGAAGCTCCTCTTAAGAGGAATGGGTGCACCCACGTCCACAACATATTGACTGTTGGATGTATGGGAGCTGTCCTGTGTAGCAAGGTTTGCCAGGAATTCTGTGGCTGTGAGAGGAAGTTCTCCTGCAGGCCCACCACCAGTGACCTGACAATCCTTGGCCACATCAGCTTACTGCCTCCTTGCTGCATGAATCATGTCTGTGGCACAGTGTCACACCTGCTCATAGCGATGATTTTCATGACCTACAACACTGATGTTCTGCACCAGTTCATTCCACAGGGCTGTACATTCTGACCTATTTGCCCTTCCTTAGGACAGCATGACTTGATAATGTTGTTGCAACGCCTCAGTGATGAGGTTGTTTTCCACCTCAGAAAATGGTGGCCTGCAACATGCATGCATAATGTTTACTGAAATACAGAGGGATGAGAACACATATATGGATCACATATGTATGAGTAAACTATGTAGAGATATAGCACTAAAGGAAGGCTCTCAGTATTCACTGCTTGATTACACATCTTATGTTCAACAGTGAGCCAAAAATAAAAAGGGTGTAGATGCAACTAGGATAATAGCAATAGTGACATATTCCTGTTTGTGCCATGACAGATACTCATGTATGCTCACACACCCAACACAGCAGTCCATTGTAGTGTGCCCTATACCAGGAAATATACACCCCCCAACATAAATAAATAAACAATAGTACCAATAAAATAGTAGTTTATTGTTACAACTGTTTGCAAAGGAAGTACCCAAGAAACCTGTTTACCTAGTTATCAGACAGCATTATACTCTTGGTGTACTCTACATCCTCGAAAAACAACACGGATTCCACACTGATAAAATTTATTAGAATGTAACTGTCTTAGCATCTGTTTTGTACTCGTTGAAGGCTGTTGTGGCCGAGGCGCTAAGACAATTGCATTCTAATAAATTTTATCAGTGTGGAATCCATGTTGTTTTTCGAGTTATCTACAGTTCATTTTGGACATTTTGCTGGTTGTTTTTGTACTCTACATCCTCTCTATGTCTAACAGGGCTGGAGATCAATGCCACATCATGAGTACAATTCTAGCAAAGGCTTACTGATGTAATCCACATTCTTCCTAAGTATATTCAAAAACATGCATCATGTGGGAGGATGGCATAATGGTTAAGGTGCTTACCTTAGAAACACAAGATGCAAAGTTCAATTCTCACATGGGGTAATTGGTTAGGCTTAAAATGGTCTCTGAGGACAGTTAGCCTAGTACTAATCTATGTAGGAAGCAAAATGGATACATACCTGATGGAATACAATACTCCTCTGTTGAAAGAAAATGCTCTACAAGAAATTTGTCAGCACGTAAGAAATAATTCTCATTCACACTGGTTTGCCTTGCTACCAATTTGCATTTTTATGATGGTTCTCATTAGCAATTGATTGCATCTGAACCAATCTGTGCCCAAATACTAAATTGAGCTTACACAGCTGATTTGTAGTATAATAGGCCAATCCCATGCAACTACTCAATAAGATATAAGGTCTCAATGTAGATTCCATCCCCTTTCTCATATGTTGGGGTGAAAATTAGTGGGGTAAAAATACAATGTCAGCACAGAGAAAATGTTTGTAGCAGCTACTTTTTACATACAGATGTGTGTGATACAGGCGGAAGTTGATGCTGCTGGCAATAGGCAAAGACAGAGAGGGTGAGGACTTTGCAGGATGACAACACAGAACAGTAACTGTGGGACCTGTGGCAGCCTTGATTAACAGCTAGAGCCAGATTGAGGAAACTCATCCCACTGGAAATTAAGGTATGTGTTTAAGGTAAGTATGTTAGCCAAAGGTATCATCAACAGAGTAAAAGGCAACATGCTTGGTATGTCCTAGATCAAGGTAGGGGGTATATTAGCCATTATGTCAGCCACTTGAACAACTGCCAAGTCATGTGTTATGTCATGGTAGTTATCTGTAACTGTGTGCTGGCAACCCTTGCTTCTAGCACATCTCCCATATATATATCTGTGATTTTTATACTTGTGGTTGTCTGGAATATCACTGGCAAATGATCGCGGATTTCAGTCTGGAACTACTGGGCCAAAACTGAATTACATACTTCATATTCCTCTGGGAATTCATGCTAATGTGTAACATGACATTTTAGGCACTTTGTAGGGTTGTAATAGCAATATTTAAAAGGTGTTCCCATCTGTAGGCCATTGACCTCCATTATTTAGAAGCAGACATTCCATTTGTACTACATAGGGTGAATAAATAGGTGATGACACAGTCATACATATCACAATGTATAATGGTGATGAAAACATACATGTATTTTAAATGATAGACACAGCTGCATTTGAACCCAGGAGCATGTGAATCAAAAAATAAATGCTTTCAAAACATTTCACAGATTGAGCTACAGAGTTAGTGATATAGTAGGTATGTTTTTACATGTTGTACAGATAATTGCACACTGAACTGCTGTTATACACCTCATTTACATATATTACTATGTGTATAGCTTTATAGTGATGTATTTCTCTACCAGATTCACAGTTAAATTCCTATTTTTCCATTAATCTTTTAGAAGGTTTGCTGCATGAAGCAGGACAATGAGCAGCATTACATAAACATGCTTAATGATGAGAACATGACAATTGCTATGTTTTGCTTACAACACTTGTGCTAATTAACTTGCTCTGTGGCTTGGCGGTTGATGCACTATTGCTCAAATCAGATGGTACTGTGTTTGAAATAGGGCATAGGTGAACTTTTTGAACATGGTTATTATGCATTCACATACATGTAATAATACACCACCATTTAGCTTAGCTTAGTAAAATGTAGTGCATAGCACAGCATTGTACATATTTTCTTTAAAGAAAAGAAAATTGGGGAGATAGGAAATTATTGAAATAGGGTGCAAGAAGGAATAAAAAAATTGTGAAAGGCATGTAGGAATGTGCAGAAAGGATGTTGGAAAGAATCATAGCTTTCCATTTCTTCAACAGCAACAACTGTGCACTTGCAAAGATTTTTAGCTGAATTTTGACTGTCACCCCCAGAGAGAGGGGTGACGACAGCATAAGTGCATTTTCAGGCCAATTGGACTAAATTAGGTGTGTCCAGTGGACAAGTGTGCAAAATGGAGAACTATGTATGGGATGATATTTTTTTTCTGGACAGGTGTTCTTTTTTTTTTTAAGGAGAGAGTGGAATGTTAGCATAGGGACATAGGTATTTGTGTTGAAAGTAAGGTGGGAAGGTGAGGAAGCATTTGCCGACAGACAAGACATACAAGACAGCACACAGGGTTGGTGAGGGACACAAGGGGGGGGTGAACACCGTGGTTGGGGAGGGGGTGGGGGACTCAGGTCCCATAGATGTCAGACACAGCAACAGTGTGACTCAAGTCATCATCCATGGTACTGTAAGCACTGCACCTTCACTGCTCTTGTGGCTGACGCTGGCACCTGTGGCCAGCCTGCCACACCGGGATGTATAGCATGCTCTCCATCTAGTGTAGGAGTGTCCCCACAGTCTGCTGCACAAGCCTATGCACCATGCCTGGCAGTTGTGCACAGGTAACAAAGGCATCCCCTCTGCCTCCACTCCCAGAGAGGGCACACTTCTGGCCTGTGGGGTGGAACTACCTGAAGGAGCGGGTAGTGCAGGAGCAGCAGGAGTGGTGCCACCAGCTGCAGCCCAGACATGCTGGGCCCCATTGCCTCAGCCAGAGGAACCAAGGCAGGTGGATTGCCAGGAATCAGACTAACATGTTGTGCTGTGGTAAATAAAATGGAAACATAAAGGAAATAAAACTGTAACCCAAATAAATGTAATGAATAAGAAAAAGGAAAACAACAATGAATAATGAAAAAAAATGAAAAATAATATAATGAGGAACACAACAATAAATAATGTAAATGAAAATGTATTTAACAACAAAGCTATATTAATTTATACATGAGGACAACATAATAGGTAGTCCTAATAAATTGATAATAGCATATGATAATAGTAAATATAGTGATTAAATAAATAAAGAGAAGGGGTGGGGTGAGAGAAGAAAGGAGAACATTAGCAACTTCACAGATACTATAACAAAACATACTACAAATAAGTACTCATTATATCAGTACGTGATTTTATATATATATTAGATTTTACTTGTAACACTACTGACTGCTATGACATTTATTATTTGAAATACTACCATGTTCCTTACACACACACACACACACACACACACACACACACACACACACACACACACACACACACACACACTCACACACACACACACACTATAGTTCAGATCATATTGTATCCACACACACACACACACACACACACACACACACACACACACACACACACACACTATAGTTCAGATCATATTGTATCCAGCAATCATTCAATGTTGTTTATATTGGATATATGATGTTCCACGTACATACCTATCAACTTCTTAGTATGAAACTTTATGGCCCAAGCCATACATAATGGTGGGACAAAGGCACAACACTAGGGAACATTCTTACATAGTGTGCTCTTACAATAGTAGCAAGGTGTTCGGATAACAGATGTGCCATTAAAATGCATTTTCAGAGATATCTAATATCTGCAATTCAGAGGAATGACATTTTTTCTGACACTGATCCTCACCAGTTTGCCAGAGACTGGCCAGTAAAACAAGATCATATACCACACAGACCACACATATGAGGCAATATTCAGTACATTCTGTGAAAATCATGACCATTGACAGGTATGTCAATCTACACTGACTACACTTGACAGCTGGACAATCAAGGCACGGGTCTATGGGTGTACACTTCACATGCAGGCATGGTTGTTTTATTGATGAAATGCTAAAACGGTATTGAAAAAAGCACAATTTTTCAGTTCATTAGTGTGGGATTAGAACCCACAATCAGTGACTACAGTAATGCTGAATATTTTATTTGAAATACAACATTATCACAGCACTGTCTCCTTTTACACTTTATTGGTTCATATTGTTTCAAATCTTGCATTTACATACATGGATAACTACCAAGGACTTCTCTTAACATACATGTTTACCCTAATCAGTTATTGACTACACTCTACAGCATATTTCTGACAATGAGCAGACCACAACATTCACCCTTAATCTGGGTATTCAGCAACATTAAGTAATGGTTGAAAGCTATGTTACACAGTACTGCATGCTTACTTGCTATTACTTGCTGTTACAATTCAGACATGCACTGCCAAGTTAATGAAAGTCTGTGATATCCTAGGTATCTCATACATGACTGTTAAGACTGCAGTATCTGTATTACTTTTTATTTTATTATTAATTTATTCATTCATTTATTACTTTAGTGATTTTCTTACATACCACGCACTTGCCTCATCCATGCCAAACACTGTGCATGGGACCGCACGTTGCAAACCCTCTCTTCTGCTGTTGTGGTAAGAGAGGGAAACCATTATGCATACCAGTTTTGCACAGATTCAGCTTGTATATTTATAAATTATTTAAAAAACATATTTACATATCTGTGGGGGTGTTCCCTGCCTGTGCCTCTTGGATCCACTGATCCAAAGTATCCTTCTTCCTTCATCAGGGGTCATCAAAATGGTGACAACATTGCTTCCCAGTGTGGGGGATACCAGTTGCACTGATCACCTCTCTGGCCAAAGTATCCCAGGCCTCAGACTTGCATTCTTAGCTAACATAGTTCTCCTGCAGCAGCCAGGGTCCATGGTGCTATACCAGGATACTGATAAAAATCCTAGACTCCTGATTAGTATCTTTTTTGTAGCCACTTGATTGTTGCAAACTTGATTTTTGTCTATTCCTCATAGACATATCTCTAATATTAGTTGATTGGTCACCACTCTTCCCCTTTCCGATTGTTTTTTAGTAATTTCAGCATAAGAGGGCTTGCTCTAACCCCCTGAGTCAATTATACTCTTCTTAGCTTTTTGTTTAGAAAACTAATTGTCTTCTGTTTTAGCTACCAAAAATATTGTCCAATTTGTCTGAAGCAACTCCATTGTTGTCTTCACTTAAGTTGTAAGTCTAGCTCACCATATAGCTGTTCCATTTTGATGCCATTGTATTTTACTGAACTAAGCATAAAATCTTTACTAGCTTCCTCTCAAATTTGTGACCATTTTTTATTAAGACCCACATTTAAATCCTTATGAATCAGAGCCTTGTCAACAGTCAGCTCCATATATGTAAGTTTAGAACAAAGGCATTCATTAAAATAAAAATTGTCCCACTGCAGCACTTATTTAACCATCTTTTTTGTGATAATTTGAAAGCAACATTTCCACACTGCTTTCATCATTGGAGTCAAATAATTTCTCAAATGATGCCACACATAGTACAGTAAAAATTTTTAGTTTCCCAAAATCCTGGAGCTGCTGTCAGTAACTGAAGGTGCAGAGCTTCAACCTTCACTCATCACCTTTGAATCTGTAAATAGAATTCAGCCACTCACTGAAAAAAAAAAACATTAGTTCCATGTGCTAAAAATGAACACGCAAACCTTTTTAAAAAACAGCAGACCATGTGTAAATTAAAATTAAACTAAAAATTAAATTCAATATGGCAGTCATTAGAAACCCAGTGTTTAACAGAAATACATGTTGAATGGATGTCAGTGGATATCATGGAGAGAAAATGTGTAAGACTAAGGAATATTTTTTGGTAAGTACCGCAATGTAAGGTCATAGCAGGTGATGTTTCTACATATGGATATTTATAGTGTTTGAAAACTGTAGCCCATCAACTAAACTTCTCCATGGTACAAACAACTGTTCTTTAAGAGCATATTTATGGGTTGTAATACACGTAATTATACCAGAGTTAAAAGAATATGTATAACCATAAGGTAATAAGTTACAATGTGCTTAGGAAAGACCATCACTTTGTCAGCTCTTATGGTACCTCATGGCATTTCTCATAACACTAGCAAATAATGATAAGATTTGCAAGTTAATTTTAAGATAGCTACATTTTTGGATAACAATGTGGAAGGAGAAACAGCTTCTGATTTGCTATACCATCTTTACATCATGAACTCTAAAAATGATGTTACTTTAAGAAGAGTGGAGAACTATATTGTATCATCTTTTTATTTTCCTGTAATGTCTGTGATTTAAGTGCTATCTATTCACTGTTTTAATGTGGTGACTCACTTCTCCTCCCCATTTCAATAAGACATGCTTCTGGAAAGAGATGCACCAAACACATTATATTTATTTAAATGGTCTTTGGAGAACAAGATTTGTGCTTTCAAGATGCCCTGTTAGGTAGCAGCAAATCCCTTCCTTCCTCCCATGTCCCACAAACTGGTGATCAGTGAGAACAGATACAGAACCCTTATCATGACCACATTGCAATTGTGTGTCTTCTCTGATCTTGGTTAACTAAAATAAAGCAATAAACAAAAGTCTAAAGACAGGATTACTTATTACACTCCAAGACTCATCTTATGAGATGACAGTAATTCTAGAGGTACAATGTACAAAACAAAAGTACAATTGTTTTTTTTCTCTCCTTTATATTAAAGCTTTGCTGGGTTCTACTCCACTCCACTTCACCTTGTTAATAGTTGGCAGCATTTTGCTTATTGCCTTACTCCTATTGCCACCTACCCCTATATCCTTACTTTTATATCTTCCGAGCTGCACACCATCTAACAACTAGCTGACAGGGGAAAGGGAGGAAAGGTTATCAGTCCATTCCCATACCCATTTTATAGCAAATAAATGTAACCAATTATCGGTATCTAACTTATAACTTAATAGAACAATAATAACAGGATTCCCCTAGTCTTCCAAAAAAAAAATCATACCTACTTTTTTTTTCCATTCAACTACCTTCATCTTATATTTACACACTTTAAAAACAATGAAGCTATGCCCACCAGCTCAAAATAGACAATACCAATTTGTTCATCATGACATTAATCTAAGGTACTCAAATAGGTATTTCGTTTTGTTTCTTAGCTTTCCTTTATATATTTTCATACTAAGACCTATTTAATCTTTATTAACAATATTCCATACTAGTCTGCCATCATCTACTAAGCAAATTTGTGTTAATCCTCTTATTCGTGATAAATATATAGGGTGGGACTGTATACTCCTTTTCAAACTACACCTCTTGTAATATAATATAGCCTTCTCTTCAACATTTCTTATACAATATTTTGCCCCATATATTTACCTACTTCAACTCCAGAGTGTCTTGCTATATCAAGAACAGAGTATCTCTTAACTTTATTAAATATTTAACAATTAAACTTGTGGTAGAAAAGTACATATTTTTACAGCATATGTTTCCTTTTTAAACTAGAAGTGTGCTTCACATACCCCCACACAGGTCATTCTGTACCTCTCATACTACTATCTGCCATTATTTAAGGGTAGAAAATGAGATCCTGGAGTACAGTTACTTGTAGTCTAGATCTTCTCAGTATAGTCACCAAAAGTACTAATAATAATTAGCCTTTGATATTTTTTTTCTGACCAACATTATATTGTGTTTTTCACTTTCCTGGTGGCAGCTGGGTAACTGTAACAGAAGGTAAGTGCTTTAAAGCCCAACCAAACTTTATAATGATATTATAGCCATACCTTCAAACCCTAAACGTTGCCTCCTTCTAAAATGTACTTTCACAAATTTGACCTTTATTGAACTGTGTTAGTCACAAATCATCTATCTATCACATCTAGACCCATCTCAAGTATTCCTTCTGTGGTAACTGAAATAATTTTTTTCATCCCAAATTCCAGTTTCCACACCATATTCCCAATTTTATGTAACTATTTTACAACCTCTTAAACCCAATTTTTTACCCTTTTCTATTACTCTTTCTTTACTTCAGATACAATAACCCAAATATCAACTCCTTCCTCATCTGGAATCTTCTGTAAGTTAAACTCCCTGCATGCCACCAACTGTAAAAATTGATATGAGAGAGTAGAATTCTCAAGACAGCTTTCTGTGACTTTTAAAAAATTCTGCTATTAAAGCAGGTTCTGAGTCAGTTAAAATTCAGTTGTTATTGTAGTTGTTCAGTGGTCATTTTTTTTGTTTTCCAGATCAGTAGTTATCACTCAGAGTTTTGCAGAGCTGCTCAGCAATAATAGTAGGAGTTGTTATTCCAGTCACTGAGGACCAGACAACAACCTGAAGAGTGGGCATACATTCTTATCTTGCTTGGCAGAAGAGTATTATCTTGCCTTGCTGAGTTAATTAGACTAGACAGGGACAGTTAATCTTTAGATAGTTAGAGAACTATAGTTATATAGTCAGATTTTTTTTCTACAATCAGTGTGAAATCTATCCTACAGTGTTATTTTCATAATTCCTGTCTGTGAAAGTTTGTGGTTTATTAGAATCAGTTATTTGGTGTATACATGTTTTAAATCATTTTATTTATTATTAAATATTTCACTACCTTTTATTATGGCTGGTTATTTAGAAAGCACTTTTAGTAACCTGAGAATGTTTATGGTTATTGTGATAACACCAAGGCCACTCCGAAAAGCCTTACTGCTTGGATTACATGCTACCATTTATATCAATATTTATTTTATCCATTATAAATAAAAATCCATTTTGAAGGGTATTGTGGTATTTGACTGGTGGCAGCCATTACCTTATAATTTGTGAAAGGGGACATAGCAGGAAAATCTGTGCCAGTCTTTCCCAAGTGTGTTTATATGTGTAAATATCAAATATTTAAGAGTGAGTGTGTCAAATACCTACATGTGCTACACAGTGCTCTGCGGTGGTTAGTGTGAAGACTCATTTGGGGACCTGGAGTGAAGCATATAGTCCAGTCCCAAGTTTGGAGCCTGTTCCTGGTGTAGTCTTATGGGAAATTGTGTATTTCTATCTCTGACTTTAGTGACACTTCCTTACCAGACACAGTGGTAAGGACTGAGGCTCCTTAGTTACTGCCCCAGGTTTAAGTGGGCTCATCACACCTCCTTTCTACTGTAAAAAATTTTACCACAAAACTAAAAATTGAATTCCCTAGATCATGTAAGAGCTTTGGGCTAATAAATGCAGGATACATTCTAAATAAATTTGATCAAGTCCTCACATGGCTAAAATATTACAAACTTAACTAAATTCCACCTATCTTTAACTCCAATCAGTTCGCCCCAAAATGACTCATTATAGACTTATCTCTCTCAATAAATACTCAATAGCAAGTATTCTCCTAGTTTATTAGCCTGCCTTATTTTCTTCCCCGAGATACCTGTATTCTTATGTTGGTAAAAAATAATAATGCCCTGATCCTCATAGACTTTAACATGACCTTTCTCTTGAACAATAAATCTGAACTCATTGGCTACCTTATTAGTCTGTGTCTAAAATTCTTCATGAAACAACCAAGTGGCCAGACTACAAATAAAGCTACTCTCTCCTACATATCATGGTAATCAACAGCTAGAAAAGGCAGTTGCAGCAATAAAGTTACATCACACAAGGATAAGCAAAAACATCACAAAGTGTGTCTGTTTTGCTACATGCTTAATGTATTACACATTTCACATTGGAAAAGTTATAGGAAAGTTGGCCAAATGTACTTATGAACTTTTACATTGCTGTGAAAAGAAATATTAAGAAAAATGCATTTTATAGAAACAATATAAACTGTGAAAAATTAGAAAAAAAGTACATTTTACA
This sequence comes from Protopterus annectens, assembly GCF_019279795.1. Lineage (NCBI taxonomy): Eukaryota > Metazoa > Chordata > Ceratodontiformes > Protopteridae > Protopterus > Protopterus annectens. The sequence continues at coordinate 778,437,525 of NC_056734.1, forward strand.
TTTTGGATAATGTGGTTGTTACTAAAAAGGGGAGGAGCTGTTAGTTTTTGAATAAAGATCTACAGCAGCAAATAAAACTAAATGTCACCAAATCATGTCAACTGAATGACTTTATAAATATTAATGCATTAATAACTATGGGATGCAGAATGTTACACCTGTAGCAACCAACACACATCCTTACATTTCAAAGCATTTTCTGGGAAATCAACTTAAAATGCATAGTAGAGAGAAATGCAAATGTTTAAGAACAATAAAAAACAATACAATGGTACAAACAGAAATGTTATCAGTAAAAGTCTTCTTTACATTGATAGTAGTCAGTACAGTCTCAGGGAGGATTCCATAAAGCCTACACAATGATTTTGACCGTGTGCATGTCATGGCATGATGCACACATAGCCATATCGAATAAACTCCATGCAGCAGAGTGCACTCATGCACAAACATGGAAACTTTCATGGCATGCAAATTACAGCATAAGTAAATGAATTGTATGCTGATGAAGGAAATCAACAAGATGGAGTGATTCAACAAGATGTAAAGTAACCGTGTAGAATCCATGTTCATGTTGGCCATGTATGTGAAGGTTTTCCGAATACAGCCATGCAAAGGAGTCTACATGGAAACTAGAGCAAGTAATTGTCCATACATCTGTACAGAACAGACCCTTACATGTAACCCCTCACAAATTATGACATTCCAAGACATGTTGGATGATAGAAAATTGGGTTCCTATTATGAAATCGAAGCAGCTGAACATCGAACAGCTTTAACGTCGAAAATGCCATTCAACAATGTGCTTTTTGTGAGACTGCAGTACAGTGAGGATCAGAATATTTGCCCTTTCTTCACTGTAGTGTGATCTCAGAGTTGGTATATATAATTAGTGGAGGGTGGAGGGCACAGCCCCCCACAATAGCGACTTTGAGGTCCAGCATTTTTGGCCTTTTTGGCTGTTCAGTTTTCAGTGTCTTCAGTGTTGTAATATAGACCCTAGAAAATTATGTTAAAAATAGCAACAAATCTTTATTAAGTGCCATGACATAAATGCCACTTTTTATCCCACCCCCAAAAGAACAATGTAATCGCAACTAATGTAGACAGCTAAAAGTGTAAACCCCATGAAATATAGAATCCCAAACCTGAATTCCTCTGTGCACATACTGTATACACACCTGAGTAATACCTTCCCTTGACTATACAACACTGGGATCCTCTTCAGTTCACCTGCCTACATGGTTACCAATCATGTAGATTCAGGCCTGTCAACATGGTGAAAATGAAAAGGAGGTCCAAACTCATTAGAATTGCTGAATCCCAAAAATGTGTAACCATGTAGGGATGTTCACTTCATGCAGGCACTTCCACAGTGTTCGTGTTGAATGCATGGCAACAGTGAATGATGACATCAGAGGAGTGTGTCAGGTTACACTTACAGAGGTGTACATGTAGGTCTGTGAAGTGCAAAAGTGAATGCAAGCAGTGCACAAGTTACAAGTTCTTTGTCTTCCTCTTTCTTGATTGATAAAATGTATCTTATGTACTCACATTACATTAAAATTTATTTTTTAATTTTCGTCCATGTTTGTGTGATGCAGTGCTTAGTGCTACGACGGGAAACAGAGGAATGAATGGCAGGTTTCTCAATGCATGTCACATAACTATTCCTGTGGCAGCATGTGTATGTGTAGGGCTAGAGGATAGAAGGTTCTGGGTTTGACTACAGGGTCTGCAACCTTCACTCTACTTTTTGAACTGAATGTATGATATCACAGACATGGACGAAAGTAATAAGTTCCCTTATTTTCACCTAATTTCAGCATCCACACACACATCCTCAGTGCACATCATGCACAATGGGCAATAACGGAGTTCATATATTCAGTAAAGTAGCAGATGTTTTTCATAGCTGCTACTTACAGCATAAGCAGGTGCTTTTAGTACGGTAGAGCTATTCAACAAGCTCTAAAGCATCCATCTAGCCTAGATTGTGTTTTTTCTTGCATAGTCCCATTCCATGGGAGTAGACACAAGAAAATTCTAGGCCTGAAATAAAATTGTCTGAACTGCTCCATTTACAAGGTACATCCAGAACCTAGAATGTATTCTGTATTAATATTATGGCATATCCTTGTATATCTTAATTTGGTGCAGTAATGAAGTAAATAGTGCTGAATTTGTACAGAAAGTACCTTAACATGACAGCAGGCACTTATTTTACTCATATGTGTCCACTACTAAGGTTTTCTTTCTTATTCCTCTCTTTTTTCATTGCCCTTTTTGTGTGATGCTCCATGTAGGGCAAATAGCATCAGCAGTTAATGGCTGTATTTATCGGTTTTGTATGAAGTGCGATGGACTACCTATGAAACATACAGCCAAAAACAGTAACTGGATACATTCATTTAATGCCATTGGCCATTGTGAAAACTCAGCCTGGAGCACAGATGGTACTTCGTTCTGTTACAGAGTGTGCAAACTTTGTTTTACTGCTGTGACATTGCAGTTTACAGCATTGGAGTGCAACATAGACAACTGTTTCTCAACAGTCTTGTGGCAACAGGTGTAAGTTTAGGACCGGTGTATACATGGTCCTCGGTTCAAATGCACTATATGCCATATAATTTATTTTTACTGACATTAGCAATGCTGCTCATGTTTGTGCACCACTTACCAATACAAAAACAGGAGTAACTCGCATGCGTGTACACTTAGCTCTTTATCGTGCAAATCTGCTGCTCACTGCTCTATGGAACTATATATATGATGTTTTCGTATTACTGTTTATTGTCCATTTCCTTTGTATGACATAAAACTACATGTGGAAATATTAGACATTTGGGGAATATTCTAAGTATATGTTATATATTCAGAATATATACATGTTTTGTCCACCCACCCACAACCAGTACAACCCAGGGGGCTCAATATTTTAGACACACAAATATATCAACCACACTACAAAGTGTAATGCATAATGTTGTGTGCTCCCTCATGGACAATGGTAGTTGGTGGTGTTGACAACCTTGTTCTGCTAAACCCAAACATCTAACTTTGCTCAGTAAGGGTACTTGTGTTCTTACACAGCTAGGCTTATACACACTTAGGACACAATCTACACTTAGGCTACTGGCTTCATATGAACCTATGAATCAATGTGCCTATACAGGCCTTCCAACCTGTTGTTCCACACATGGCCTGCTGATGTTATGTACCATAAGTTAACATGCAGTCATGTAAAAGTCAGACTTGTGGTGTGGTGCTTGCATAAAGTACTGTGTTCTGCAGTCTTTGTACTTAGATACGTTGGGGTTCTGTTTTCACTGCAGTCAACTCTGTGTGTGTGTGTGTGTGTGTGTGTGTGTGTGTGTGTGTGTGTGTGTGTGTGTGTGCGCATATGTGTATGCCCAGCCAGAAGAGTAAATGTGTATCCTACAGTTACCATCCCAATCCCATAAATTGATTTTTTTTATATTTGTGCCTGCATACACATCCATGTCAGGCAGGCCTCTCACCTTTTTCTCTCCAACATGCACTGATGATGTTGTCCACTATTGGCTGACCTGCAGACATGTAAAAGTCAGACTTGTACCATGGCACTTGCATACAGTGCTGTGTTCTATAGTCTGTGTACTTAGACAGTGGTACACCTCCTTGCTGCAGTCAACTGTGTGTGTGTGTGTGTGTGTGTGTGTGTGTGTGTGTGTGTGTGTGTGTGTGTGTGTGTGTGTGTGTGTGTGTGTATCCAGCCATATGAGCAAGTATGTATCCTGCAGTTATTACCCCAATCCCATAAACTGACAGTATTTTGATACTTGCATCTGCCTACACATCCATGTCAGGCAGGCCTCCCTCATTCTTTTTTCCAATATGCACTGCTGATGTCCTCCATTATAAGTTGACCTGCAGAAATATAAAAGTCAGACTTGTCCCATAGTGCTTGTGTATAGTTCTGTGTTCTGTAGTCTTTGTGCTTAGATATGTAGGGGTTCTGTTCTTACTGCAGTCAACTGTGTGTGTGTGTGTGTGTGTGTGTGTGTGTGTGTGTGTGTGTGTGTGTGTGTGTGTGTTCAGTGTTACTTGACATTGTAGAGATGCTTTTACACCAGCATGTGGTACACTGTTATCACCATATGCTCAATAGGCAATGATTATGTACCACCACAAGCTCAACAGACACTGCTATGTAATCAGCTATATCAGAGTATTGCATATACAGCCATCCCATCAGGGCAGGATCAGACTCTGAGTTGGAGCCTGAGCAGACATCACCTAAGGTTCATAGGAGGTTATCAAACCAGAAGTAGATAAAAATCAGGCAGCAACTGAATGTGCCAAAAAACAAAATAAATAATATAAGGTGATGGACCAGATGAGAAGAAAGAAATGTGGAAAATGAATAAACATAGTTGCAAGTATAGAAAACTTCTGGAAGAACTTCAGAATGAACACACGGATGGTTAAGGAGAGGCACATTCAAACCAAGAGATGAAAGGTTAATATTGGTGGCCCAAGACAGTGGGTTATGAACACACTAGTTTACAATGTCCATTGAACATGTGGGAGAAACAGACAAATGTAGGTTTTGTAAAACAGAATTGGAAACAGTCACACACCTCATTGCTGGTTGTGACATACTAATGGCAGAAGGACTGTACACTGAAAGGCATAATAATGGGCAAGACTGTTGCACTGGGGATTGTGCAAGCATTATGGTATTGAAGTGGCTGAAAAACACTGGAAACACGAGCCACAAAGCATCATAGAAAATGAAGCTTACATCACATGGGATCACCCTTGCCAACTGTTAAAAAGATAGATGCTAGAAAATAGGATATTGTGGTCCATGTAAAGAAGACAAAAATAACATTTTCTATTGAAATAACCACACCCAGAGACTACAGTGTCTTGGATACAGAGAGATACAAAGTCATAAAATATCGGGATGTGCAGGCAGAAATGAGAGCTATGTGGAAGAAAGATACCCAGACAGTTCCAATAGTAGTAGAAACAATGAGGTCTTATAAAAAAAATCTACAATCGTATTTAGATATGTTACCAATACATGTAACCCTGTATGAATTGCAGAAGGAGTCATTACTGGGCACATTGCAGGTGCTGCAAAGAGCACTTTTGTCAGACATTAAAGACTGGAACAATACTAATTTCATGAACTTTAATCATACTTTGACTTAGGAATGGTATCCATTCCCGTCATTGTGTTAGAAATCCAAAAGATTTGGAGAAATTAAAAGAGGTTACTAGGCTATTGGCCCTAGGGCCTTTATAAACCTAGCCATGTTATAGAATTATTCCCTTACTGAACAACTTGTATGGTCTATATTTGCATTGCAAGTATATGATCATCACAGAGTGACATGGGTGACGGTTTCCTACCCAGCTGGCTAAGTTATATTTAAATAGAGTCATTGAGGAGCTTTGTGTTATGTGAATTGGGATTTTTTTCCAGAGTACTGTCAATCTCAGTGAGACATATCTGTCACTCCAGCATGTCCTGTTAATGCCGTAGGCTAGGTTAAGATCCATAAAGTGAGTAAATCTAGTCCCATGTGACTTGTGGATGTGCAGCATTTCTATTAGGCCAGGGTCTGAGACTGCTCTGTAGGCCAGTCACAAGTCGCCTGTCAACAGCCTATAAGATACAGAGTACAGTGACAGGGCCTTCAGTCTGTCCATGCAAGTCATGTGTTCCAGGCCCTAAATTGTCTTGGTGAGAAACCTCTGAGGTCTCCCCAGCTGCTGCAGGTGTTTGGTGAGGTACATACACAAGAGCGTGTTGTACTCTATTAGTGGTCTGATGAGGGATGACTACAGAGAAGTTATAACATCCTTAGCTCTGGATGTGATGCTCTTACGTTTGAGATGTGCAACACAGAAGGCCTTCCTTACCACTGTGGACATATGGTGATTACAGTTAAGGGTGCTATCAACCTGTGTTCCCAAATATCTTGCCACAGGGTTTCAGCAAAGGGGGATACTGTTAACACTGTAGTGTGCAGGGGACTTCGCCTTGGCATAATGATATGCATTATTTAGCATTTATTTTGAGTCTGTGGCTTTGACACCAATTTTTTGTCTGTGTAAGGCCTTTTTGTAGTATGCCAGCATCATTGGGGTATTCAGTGATTGCACCCAGTTTGCAGTCATTAGATAACATGGCAAGCGACAGGCCATTGACCATCTATTTTCCCCTGGACATCTGAGACATACATTCCAAATGGTAGGGGCCCCAGCACAAATCCTTGTGGTACACCAGTGGTAACTGGTCTGCTGCTAGAGGTGCAATCCCCAAATCTGAGGGTCTATATTATATATTCAAACTTTCAAAACTTCAAATCCCATATGTTCGACAACATATGATCGAAGTTTAAAAGTTCGAATATATAATAAAACAAAACAAAAAAAGCCCCCCTGCACTCCCCACACTACCCTACTTAAATATACCAACTCCAAGATCGCACTTCAGTGCAGAAAAGGTAAATTCTCCCATTCTACACTGAACAGCGCCATTACGTTTAACCTTCGAACTCTTGAAATGTCGATCATATGGTGTCGACCATATGACATTCGACATTTCAAGCATTCTGAGTTCTAATAGGAACCCAAATTTGACTGCTTTAGTTCTGTTGGTGATCCAGTTGGCTACCTGTCTAGTGACATATGGGTTAATTCCCAGATTTAATTTCTCCAAGTCTTTTGGGTTTCTAAGACCATGATGGGAATGGACCCCATTCCTAAGTCAAAGTATGATTAAAGTTCATGAAATTAGTATTGTTTCAGTCTTCAATGTCAGCTAAAAGTGATCTTTGCAGCACCTGCAATGTGCTCAGTAATGACTGCTTCTGCAATTCATATGGGGTTACATGTACTGGTAACATACCTAAATATGATTGTAGATTCTTTTTTATAAGTTTTGTTGATCCTACTACTATTGGAACTGTCTGGGTATCTTTCTTCCACATTGCTCTCATTTCTGCTTGCAGATCCTGATATTTTGTGACTTTGTGTCTCTCAGTATGCAAGACACTGTAGTCACTGGGTGTGGCTATTTCAATGATCAAGGCTATTTTTGTCTTCTTTTCATGGACCACTATATCCAGTTTTCTAGCATCTGTCTTTTGAACTGTTGGTAATGGATGATCCCATGTGATGTAAACTTCATCATTTTCTATGATGCTTTGTGGCTCATGTTTCCAGTGTTTTTCAGCCACTTCAATACCATAATGTTTGCACAATCCCCAGTGCAACAGTCTTGCCACATTATTATGCCTTTCAGTATACAGTCCTTCTGCCATTAGTATGTCACAACCAGCAACAAGGTGTGCAATTGTTTCCAATTCAGTTTTACAAAATCTACATCTGTCTTGTTTCTCCCACATGTTCAATGGACTTTGTAAACCAATGAGTATGCAGTCCACTATCTTGGCCAGCCAATATTAACCTTTCGTCTCTTGGTTTGAATTTGTCTCTCCTTAACCATTCCTGCATTCATTCCTGATCAACATGAGGTACTTCCAGAAGTTTTCTATACTTGCAACTATATTTATGCATTTTTTACATTTCTTGCCTTCTCATCTGGTCCTTCACCTTATATATTTTTTTTTTGTTTTTTCACACATTATCTACTTCTGGTTTGATTTCCATTCCTGCTTGATGCTGATATGCTTCTGCTAGATTAAGAAGAGAAGTCATCTTAAATTTATTCTTCTCATGTTTCAAAACTTTTACTACACTTGGGTCTTGTGTGGTCAGCAGATATGTGTGGAGTTCCACGACTGCAAAGCTATACATGTAATCAATTTCAAGGAGGCCCATCCCTCCTTCGGAAATGGGAATATATAATCTTGGTATGCATTGATTTTTATAAATCATTTGGTGAGCATGAAGCATCCTTCTTGTTTTCTTATCTAATCTATCCAACACATTTTGGGGCCAGTCACTCACTCCAAAACTGTAAGTTAGGACAGGAAGAGCAAATTGGTTTATAGCTTGGATCTTGTTCCTAGATGTCAATGTTGTTTTCATGGTTAATTTAAGACTTCTAAAGTATTCCTTAATAAGTTTTATTCACATTTGGTCATGCTTTATTACTGATCCTTAATCAGTTCCCAAATATTTATACACTCCCTCTTGCTCAAGTTTTTTTATATCACATTCTTGTCCCAAACTGTTGTTTTCTTGGTGCTGCAGTTTTCCTGCTTTAAAGGTTGCTTTTGCACATGTATTAAGACCAAATGACATTCGTATATCATCTGAAAAAGTTTTAACAACTTGCAATTGTGCTTTCAGCTCCCCATCTGATGAACTATACAGTTTTAAATCATCGACAAAAAGAAGATGAGAAGTCTTTACACTTTGTTGTTTACTAGAAGCCAAATTATAGCCATGGCCTAAGCTATAATTCCCAGCTGTGTGAATTTATCAATGATGCCTGAATGGGGGGATAGTGTCAAAAGCCTTGGCTTAGTCAAGATAGGCTGCATGTACTGTTTTGCCTTCATGCAGGGTTTTGTTGACATTCTTGACATCACCCACCAAATTTTAATAAGGATGATCTACCCTTAACAAAGCCAAATTGTGTCAGGACAACAGCTTGAAGATCACATATGTCTTTGCTGATAAGGTCCATGATTATTCTCTCCATGTTCTTGCAGATATGGCTTGTCAGACTTAGGGGTCTGTAGTTCCCAGGGTTGGTTGACATACCCCTTTTATGCAAGGAGATTACTGTTGCTGTGTTCCACTCTTCTGGGACAAAGCCAGTACTTGCACTGCAGTTGAAGAGAGCGCCAACTGGTTCCACCAGGTCCTTTTTCAGACCATTTAGTACGCAGCCTGAGATGTTATCTGGTCCTATAGATGCTGTTTGTCTGCCCATGGAGAGTGTGGTTATGAACTGCTCTTTGCAGATAATAAGTAGATGACTGGTGAAAGGTATGCTTTGGGGTAGCACTTTTAGGTTGTAACACACCACTTCATCAGACCTATAACATTCCAACATAACAAATCACTACATATACAAAATTATTCTCCAGCTACACCAATCACATCAAGACACTCATTAATCAACTGGTAAGGTTACTTAACCCTTAATAAACCCATGTGTAGTCAGTGTAATAATACATATGCTCGATAAGCTCAGTCAAAATCATATATAACATATTAAAAATATATAAATATAAAATCTTGATAATATATATGTTCATAAAAAAACATTTTTTTTATAGAAAATAAATTAAAAATGCCAAATATCACTAGGCTATGTTATGGAATAGTGCAGGTCACTTAAAGAGGCTCCTATTTTTTCAAATCGTTCAACCCTCTCCCCCTGTCAGCCCTTAGCCTAATTATCCATCTGGTTTCAGATATTTCTGTGTGATTTATTAAATTACCTTCTCTTTCATTCTCCAACACTTGTTCAAGCACCATAAACTTGAATTTGTGTGTAGAATCTGTATTAGACGCATGTTTGGCTAGGGCATTAGTATAAGTACCATTCCTAATGTGTAATAAATGCTCCCAAATTCTAAATCTAAGTTTTCTGTTTGTCTTTCCTACATAGAAATATGAACAAGACTTACATATAGCCAGGTAGACTACATTTACACTATTACAACTAGCTGTAACGTTGAACTTAAACTGTTGACCTGAAGCAAGATGCGTAAAAGTATTAATTGGATATATAAATCTACACTGGTTACAGTTATTGCAAGGGGAAAGTCCCTCTTCTGCCAATAGCTATCTTGCTCTTAATGTCACCTTTCAGATAGCATAGCATTCTTTTTAAAGATTTTTTATTTTTGAATAAGAAACTGGGTCTGTCCCTTACCAGAGCTCTGATTTCAGGATCATGAGTTAAAATGGGCCAGTACTTTTTAACTGCTTCCGTTACTATATTCACATTGCTGGAATAATATGTGGGGACTCTTACTACTTTCTTGACTTCTACCCTCAGTCTCATTGGCTCCCTGCGTTCATTAGCTGAAAGGTAAGGTCTTCCAATATCTTGCCTTAAGGAATTAGTACTCTCTAAAATGTCTGTGGTACTGATATCATTATATCCTCTGTCTGAGAAAGTCTTCTTCAGATATTTCATTCCCCTGTTATATGCACATTCATCAGCTGTCAATCTGGATGCCCTTAATGCTTGGCTTTTCACTACATTTCTAAAAATGTGGCCAGGATGCATACTTTCTCTATGGAATAACTTATTTCTGTGACATTCCATTTGGTAAATGCTAGTGTGGAAATTACCTTGGGTGTCCTTGGACATACTCACATCCAGAAAATTAATACTTTCGATGGACTCAAGCAAATCGAACCTTAAAAAATGTGTACTATTATTAATCTCCTGGAAAAACAAAATGTAAATCTGTCTGACTACCTTTCCAGAGCAGGAACAAGTCGTGTACAAAACGTCTTTAGAACTCTACTTGTTTCCATTTGCCTGATGGTAGAATCTGCTGGGTCTCTCAGGTGGCCATGACTAAATTGGCATAACTGTTTGCATTTGATGTACCCATGGCCACCCCTTCTAACTGCAAATACATCTGATGATTAAATAACATAACGTTATTAGTCAGTACCAACTCCATTAACAAACAAATCAAAACAATTCTAGTATGAGTGTATGTACCATCTAAAATCAAATATTCTTTTAACATATCTAGTCTGAGGTTATTAGGTATAGATGTAAATAAAGAATGCACGTCTAAAGTGACTAATGTCAATGAAGCTTTATTTATGTCAGTATCATTTAAAAACTATGGAGGTCCTGAAAAAACTGCTTAGTGTCTCGTAATATATATCTGTTTTAATTTACTATAGGTCTTAGAGACTTCTCTATGTATATGGATAATGGTTCTGTTGTCAATTCCTTCCTGATACAATGGGTCTTAATGGAAGTTTTACTGGGTTTTTATTTTATGAATTTTAGGTATAGCATGGATAACTGGCACAAGAGGTGTCTGTACTCTCAAATAATTATAAAGGTCCATATCTATCATGTTGGTTAAAAGACAATCATAAAGAACTGTCTCTATTTTAGAAGTCAAAATTTTCACATCTAGATTAACTTGTTTATATGTTTGTATATCATTTAACATATTAAACATTGTTTCATTATAAAACTGGCTGTCCATAATGACTATATGACCTCCCTGTCAGCTTGTTTAATAATTATACTATTATCTGACTGCAGTTGTTTTAATGCCTTTTGCTCATCTTGAGTTATGTTATAAAATTTAACATTGTAACACATTACAAAAAGGGAGCAAAGGCATACTTTATTTTCACACAAATTAGTAAATAAATCTACAGTAGGATGACCTTGTGGCATAAATGTGCTCAGTTTCCTAAAAACTTTTACATTTCTGTTATTTACATCCTTAAACAAAAGTTTCAACAATAAATTTCTGTTAAACATTTTAAAACTCAAAATCGTCTCTGTTAACTCAGTAGGTTGGGATGGTATAAAGGACAGACCTTTACTTAAGTTCTGTCTCTGCTACGGTCAATGGCCATGACAAAATGTTCCATATCAATGATTCACTTACTGTCTGCAGTTGCGTTTGGCCCTGGTAGGTGAGTCCTGTGAAGGAGATGATTGGGGCACTACAGAGGGCTGAGCCATCCAATGAACAATTCCCTGAAGAATGTTTAGGCACTAAACGTAAATCTCATGCCCCACCATTATTGGAGGTTAACAAAAAGAACATCACAAGTAACGCTACAACAATAACCGAAATTTTGTTTAACTCAAGTGGCAGCGACCTGAGGTCAGAGCAAAGGGAAAAACCTTGTGCCAACCAGAATGAATGACAGTAGCAACCCTCAGAGCAGGAACTGCTTTATCAGACACTACTGATCCGAATGGAGACATCGACAGAGAAAAGGGAACATTCTTACAGCAGGCGTCGAGCAAAGCAGAAATTTTCACAGGACTCACCTACCAGGGCCAGAGGCAACTAGAGACAGTAAGTGAATCATTGATAAGGAACATTTCATCATGACCATTGACTGTAGCAGAGACTGAACTTTTAAGTAAAGGTCTGTCCTTTATACCATCCCAACCTACCGAGGTAACAGAGATGATTTTACATTTTAAAATGTTTAACAGAAATTTATTGTTGAAACTTTTGTTTAAGGATGTAAATAACAAAAATGTAAATGTTTTTAAGAAACAGAGTACATTTATGCTGTAAGGTCATCCTACTGTAGATTTATGTACTAATTTGTGTGGAAATGAAGTATGTAACACATTAAAAAAAGGGAGCAAAGGCAATGTTAAATTTTATAAGATGAACATTAAAGCAACTGCAGTCAGATAATAGTATAATTATTAAACAAGCTGACAAGTGAGGTCCTATAGTCATTATGGACAGCCAGTTTTATAATGAAACAATGTGTAATATGTTAAATGATATACAAACATATAAACAAGTTAGCAACCTAGATGTGAAAAAATGACTTCTAAAATAGAGAGAGTGCTTTATGATTGTCCTTTAACCAACATGATAGATATGGACTTTTATAATTATTTGTGAGTACAGAAACCTCTGGTGCCAGTTATCCACTGTATACCTAAAATTCATAAAGACCCATTAAAACTCCATTAAGACCCATTATATCAGAAAGGAACCGGGCAACAGAATCATTATCCATATACATAGAGAAGTTTTTAAGACCTACCCCGGGATTCATGAAGCTTGCGCCAGGCGCAGGCATAGTGTAGGCGGTATAATGCCAAATATGGCTGCCGAGCGATTCAGGTACAATCCAATTCCATGTGCACTACCAGCATACGCCAGATCTGCGCAGCCCTCAGCTCAGGAATGCTAATCACCCCATGCGCAGTACTGCACCATGCAAATGAAGGTACATAGCGATTCATTAAGTGGTGCAGGCGTAGCGTAAGCCCACAGAAATGTAAACCAAAAAAAACGGTTTACATTTTTCCAAACAGAACATTGGAGCTATGAAAGCAGACCAGACTCATGTATTTCAAAGTTAACATATGCCAATGGCTAAATATACAGCCAATGGCATAAGAAAAGATGCACAACACCTAAAAAACATTTAATATCATGTCCACAGTACCGCAAAGTACAACCGCAGTGCATGTGTGCACATATGGGAACACAAGGAAAATATATACAAATGTCATAAAATCGCAATGTAATATAAATCATGATTTCACCATAATACTCAGTGGTATGCATGGTACACCACAACCAAGCTGCAAGGGTTGCTAAGGGTCTGTGACAGTGTTCGACGTGATAACTATGAATTAGTAGTCAATGCTATGCAAATGAGGCAAGTAATAGTGAATCGCAAATGTCCCGCTGGACTAAGGATGTACCATACGGCGCAACGCTACAACACCAAGGAGTGGTTTGGAGGTATACATGACATCAGCAGTGGGGTGTGCCACCATAGCTTTAAGCACATTGGAGCAATGCAAATCTGGCCTGCCCATTGCTAAGCAAAACTGCAGGATAGGGGTGGGGATGTAGGTATAGCATCGTTTAGCTGAGAGCACATATGGTGCCCGAAAGCGCATGTGTACGTGGATGAAAACATGCCCGAAACCCGGTAAGCGGACGCATGCGCTGCGCACCATAGCTCAAACAGGAAGGTTAGGGGAAGAAAATAAGGAAATGCCACAGTAGGGTAATTGGAGTACAAATGAGAAATTAACACCTATTAACTCACAGTGGGCAATCGACGGCAGCTAACAAGTCTGCTCGCAGCAACCTGCAGAACAGGAGAGGGGAGGTGTTGGATTGCAAAGAAAAGAGAACTGTCATAGCAGAGCAAAGCAAACCTGCAGAAGATCAGCCATAGAACACATTTTGCAAGATAAGCCAGGTTTTGGAAAGTACAAATGAAAGCAGGCTGCTGGATGCATGCCAGAAAATGGTAGGGGAAACATTAAGAAATGTTAAGGGAAGGGCAAGAGGTAATTCACGGCAGCTAAATGTAATTCAACACCAAAGGCACCACAATAGTAGTACCTGTGATAAAACACATAAGATACCATGTAGCTCCGATTGTACATACACACCCTATGACATTATCAGTGTTCACAGCACAATAGTATAAAGTGTGAAGGCACCTCGCACACACCTGTGTATTCCCAAACACTGCACCATCGGTGTAAACAGATGGGGAACTTTTACAATGTACATGTTGGGAGCTGCCATAGCTGTGATTCATCATCATGTGTTAGAGACTGAAGGTGTTGTGGAGGATGATGCTGACAACCACCGCAAGCCCCGGAGAAGGAAAAGAGTGTTCAGACCAAGGGTAACCTATCAGGGGCTACATGATCTGGAGATAGTAGAGCATTACAGGGTGGACAGGGACATCTTACAGCAAATAGTTGAGCTGTGCTAGCCATGCCTGAGATCCAGAAACAACAGAGGGGAACCCATCCCAGTGGACATGAAGGTATGTGTAAGCTTGTGAATACTAGCCACAGGTACCTTTCAAAGGCCAACTGGAGATATAATGGGGATCTCACAGGCTTCAGCATCCAGGGTACTACACCAGTTCCTGGATGCCATGTTACCACATGCCAATGAGCATATATACTTCCCCCGAACTCAGGAGGAGTTGGCCAGCAATACGCGTCACTTCCACCATGTGGCACACTACCCAGAGGTACTGGGTGTGATAGACTGCATGCACATACATATCAAGTCACCAGCCGGTGAGCATGGTAGGCGCTACATAAACCACAAGGGATACCACTCCATCAACTGCCAGGTCATGTGCAATGCCCAGGGCATTATCATGGATGTGTGTGCTGGCAGCCCTGGAAGCTACCATGACTCCCACATCTGGCATGCCTCACAGCTGTATCAGGTATTTGTCAGGAGGGACATCCCACATGGCCACCTTGTGGGGAATGCTGGCTATGCACTGGAGCTGTGGATGATGACTCCCATCAGAAATGCACACACACCCATGCAAGAACGCCATAATGAGGCATACGCACAAACCAGAATCATCATAGAGCGTGTGTTTGGGATGCTGAAATCACGGTTCCGTTGCTTGGACATATCTGGTGGAGCCTTGCAGTACACTCCAGGCACGTGTGCCCACATCTTCATAGTATGTGCCATGCTACATAATATGATCCTGTGGAAACAGCTGCAGCAGGGACATAATGGTGAAGGCCCTCACAGCCCACCACAATTGCCAAGGCCATCACAGGCACAGAGGGATTCAGACCATGAACACCCTGTGCCAGCCCCAGTAGGCAGACGGAGGTGTGCCCAATATGCCCACGCCTTGGCAAAGAGGGAACGTATAGCACATACACTGACAGTGTAGGCCCCTAAGGACTGACACACCTCTCCACCTGCACACACAGTAAACTGGATGATACACACACATGACCACCTGTAAATTGTAATGTATAGGTGGCCTACTGTGTGAATCCTACATAGGCAGCCCTCAACCATTGCACACACAACAGCTATTGGAACAAGGAATGTCAACACCTGAACAGTACATACACTTAACAGCATATGTTGATACTGTATGTATAGGTTCCTAGGTACATCGGTAGGTACATGCCGGATTGTAAGAGGCCATTCATCAACCGAGGCAAACAGTGTCTGCTGTCGCCACCACATTGATTAACCAACTGTCCCTCAGTGGAGCAGAGCCAATTGCGGGATCCATGTGTGTAATCACTGTTCCCCACACACTCTGCATGGATTCCCTGGTGTGTTAATGAGGGGCTCCATATAATGTAATCAGGGATGTAGTGGCAAAGCATGGGGAGTACCCATGACAGGTATTTGTCACTCCAGCATGCTCCACCTATGGTTGTGCAAAGGTGTAGCACATTATAGTGTGTGGCTCACTGTGACATACATTCCCAATGCTGGAGCACATCCATTAAAAATCACTTGGACATACCATTAATAGGTCTCATCCATATGTAAACTAACTGAGTTACACATTTGATTGCAGTATGGAGTAACAGCCATAGTACAGTCCACATACAAAACACCATAACACGTGTACAAATCCCAGATGCCCAAGTGGTAAATGCACTGACTGTCTGCATGTTCCCGGTTCCACGTCCTGCAAGGGACGTTACGTAATCCCGAAGGCACGAATAATGGATGTTGGATGCAGGTTATCAGATCAGGTTTAGCACATGTTAGTGGGATTATGCGTTGGCAAGTGCTGGTAAGCGTCATTTAAACATGACTATACGGATATGCATGAAACAGGGCTAAGCTTTGCTGAATATCGCGCAGATCACGGTCAACGATGTCCAGAACAGGTGAAATTAGCATTATTCACCCCTGTACTAATAGTGCCTGCTCTGAAGGATAAAACGACCACTGGCAGGAGTAGAACACGCAATCATGTACACAATCACCTAACACTAAGCTACCCGAGATGTACCAATGGCAGGTGTGTATTGTGACAGGTTAAAACACAAACGTGCAGAGTCCAGGAAACAGTATACACCGGCATGTACACAACGAAAGGTGTGTTGTCCCTCTCACTCTCTCTCTCTCTATATATATATATATATATATATATATATATATATATATATATATATATAAAATAGAGATAGAAAGGGTGATAGAGAGATATATGTTGATATATACGGATTCACCTATATCTGCAAATATATTGATAGGTCAATGACATGTACACATCCATGGAGGTACAAATAAATAGGATACTGCCAACTATCGAATGTGTCACATTCCGACACGCGTAATCATGAGGCTTAAAGACCACAGTACCGGAAAACTAGAACCGCGTGTAATATTATCACGATGTTAAGGGACATTTAGTTATCGCTGCCGGTGCTGCGGTCCAGGTAGGTACTGTGTTCAACTGTGTTTGTGTTTGCTGTAGTCTGTGTATGTGTGTGTTGAGGGTGCCATGTGCGTTTCTGTGGGACTGTAATGTGTGTGTGTGTGTGTTTGCATCGTGTGTCTGTTAGTGCTAACTCGGAGGTAGATAATTACGGTAGGTGTGGTTATAGCTGGCCATAGGCATACGGTTACCACCTGTCCCACTTTAAGAGGGACAGCCCCTCCCTTGGCAGTTGTGTCCTGGCAACAAATATTAAAAAGGGCAAATGTCTGAGATTGTAGGACATAATTATGTCCCATATATTATGTAATAATTGCATTAAATAGTTATTCCTGTATCTAAAATACGTAAATGTTACATGAAACATGATAAGTAGCTAAAGTGCTACAAGAATAAGTATGTATTTAGGATAAAAGTATGTTCTATCCTGTGTACTGACCGTGGGTATGTGTCGGCCTGTAAACACTGATGTGTGTCCTGCAAATGTCCCACTATGGCCATTTGAAAAGGTGGCAACCCATGCCAAAGAGGTTCAGTCACCAACGCAACTGCAATGAGTGCAAATATCTGTGACAGAAATACACGAGAAAGCTGTCATTTAGTAACATTCCCTTACATATCAATGTATTTCCAGAGGTATTGAAGTATCAACCTCACCTGCATGCTATATAGGAACCAATTAACAATGGCTCAATGTATAAGCCCGTAACAACCATAGTTTCAGTCTACTAAATGATAGGTCTTCAATTAGGGAAGGAGCCCACACACATATATGGAATATTTAGAAATGCAGTCCCCACAAACCTGTATATGCTATGTACACCTACCTACATCTCCCCCACACCCGAAACAATTGAAATACAGACTGTAATAACATCACAAACATCCACTCACTCAATTACATCTGCAGAAGCGTTAACATACCTTGTGAGAGACACATTTGTAATGGGGCCATGTGAAATCGTAGCTGTTGTATAATGGAACAGACGGCAATGTTACAGGTTTTGTTTGCAATAGTCCCTTATCAGACAGTTGAGATGACAGGTACACTCACATGTAGAACCACATACTCTAGCTGTTACACACAATCCATGGGGGACATGAATTCAAAATATCCATGTCTCTCCAAATAGCAGTTGCAATTCCTCACAACAAAACATATACAGGCCGTCTCCCCGAAGGTAGGGCAAAAGAGCAACGCCCAAGTGGAGAATTCAGTTATACCCCACTGTTGCCACATAATTGTCAAATGGAGTAGCTGCACAGCTGATGTGCATGTAATAATTTACTCAGGAACACCAATTAGCAGCAGGATACCACATGTTACAGGTATCGATGTATATAAGGATGCCTTGCCATACATTCAAACCGTATGCTCATACCATAGAACCTTTTAAACAGTAAAGGTGTAAGAGAGATATTTACGAAGACTCGGAACGCTAACAAGGTATGTAGAACACTCAGTATGTTAGTGTATGTAGAGCCTGTTTTGTATTAATTAAAGTGTACTCAATGCATAAAGTGGGAAAAGGTATTATGTAGTGATGTCTTGTTGAGCATAGTAACGCTTGTAGAAATTGTGTGTCCTGCTGTGGGCCACAAGGTAAACATCTCATACACCACAAGGGATGCTACATGAGGGCTTTAAACACAACAATTCCACACCACCCGCCGTCAGTGGTAGGGTTTGTCCAACAAGTACGTGCCATAGCAGGGGATAGTATATGTTGATATACTGTCACAGTAGGCATGTGTATGGGCATATAACGAGAATGACATGCCTAAGGTGATCCTGCTGTGCAAGTATGCTTTGCATTATGGGATAATGTTTAAAATATGTGTAATGTACACTATTGTAGGTAGATATGTCAGATATTTTACACAGCATAACTGTTATATCATGCAAACAAAAGGTATTGTCTATTGGCATGTACAATACACAATAACAGGACACATATGGCTTGTAGTTACGAGACACTGTAACAGCATGATAGCTAATTGAAATGGAAAAGCTACTCAATTATCCATGCACAAAGGACATGTAATAGCTTCACAGGTTCATAGTGAGGTACTATGCTGTCTGGCCAAGTCCATGTGTAAGCCCAACTACAGTGTTTTCACCAGCGGCACCTCCCTAGGGTAGTGTCCTGTCTGTGAACAGCAGAGCCATGTGTTACCTGCACCTGTGTACAGTACAGCCACTGCAGTGATCCCTGGCATACATGTGTGTCTCCCATCCACCCATCGAGGTATCTCATGAAGAGTGCTAGTGAGTGTCCCTGCTTGATGTACATAGGAATCATGTTCCAAAACATGGTGAGTGTCTTCAGAAATGTATCCCTCAAGCACGTCCCACTCATCGTTGCGTTTGTGCACATATCCGTGAGCATGTTGCTCTCAGTGGCTTTTGCTTATGTTGCTTATGTGGAGTATATCCATAAATATTGTTGTGGACATGGGCCTTGTATGTTCAGCAGAGGTTACTCCTGAGTATGCAGTATGCAAATGTGTACAGTCGTGGTGTCCATAGTTGTGCCGTATACGTCATCCTTCGGAGGTCAATAATCCTCATGATGTGTTAATGTTGTGGTATGTAAAGCCGTTGCTGTTCTGTAAGGTACACCCCAAAAGGGGTGTTGTACCCTTGAACGTGTGTCATACGTCAGGAGTATAGAGGTACAATGGATGCCTTTGTTCCAGCTACAAACCCATTACAGATAAGGGTGGCCACGTAGAAGGATATCCACGCCACATTGGCAATATGGTTATCAAAGGAGTGGGTGCTATATACGTGTGTACTAAGATCCCATATAATGTCACATGTATGTAGGGGACTACCACCTATGTGATAGTCAGTGGGTGATAGGTGTAATCCAAAGGGGATGTCTATGCACCTTGTGTCATGCAGCTTGAGGCCATGTTATCGAAATCAGGTATCCGTCACAGTGACACCCTTATGGAGGGTGTCTGTATCAGCTGGTGGATCAATCATGGCTCCTTGTTTACAGTTGTCTGGAAACCTATTCAGGGAAAGTCCCTCTGTGCTAGCCTGTACCTCAGGGAAGCATATACCGAACATGAGGGGCCCTATGACCGAGGACTGTGGTACACCAAGTGTAACTGAATTACAGTAGGTACTATGGTATGCTACCCTCATTGTGTGGGTCCTGTCCATGAGCCACTTTGCATAACATCCCGAGACATAGGGGTCAATGTGCAGGTGGATGTGTGTGTTGTCAATACCAGAATGGAGAACGGTGCTGAAAGCCAATGAGAGGACAATGTAGGCTGCGTAGACCCCCTTACCGTCATCAACTACCCTGGTAACTGTATCAAAGGAGTCCACCAGGTGTAGGAGCCATTGTCTGGCCCTAACAAATCCAACCTGGGTGGCATCAAAGGTCTGGAGCCCACCAATGTCTCTGTGAATGACTTCCATGATGATGTGCCCCATAGCCTTGCAGAACAGTCCAGTCAGGCGTATAGGGCAATAGTCCCTCTGGTTCATTGTGGCGCCACCTGTGTGGAGTGTGATAACATGTGGCATTCAGAGGCCACGATGTCTGATACAAGGCTATTAGTGAATCTGGTGGCCAAGTGGGGAGCCATGTCATTCTGAGGTTTATGTAAATCGCAGCCTGGGATGTTGGACGGCCACATGGAGTCTGTGTTCCAGGCCTTAGAGAGTGCAGGTTGGAACTGTGCAGTTGTGACCGCAGGGACTCTGCATTGTTTCTGTATGGATTTTGGCCCTGTAGGGAGTAAGAGGGTGTAAAGTTAGCATTGAACCTATCTGCCAGGATGTTGCCAATATAAGTCGGTTGGCCTAATGTGTCTGTACATGAGTAGGTATCCCAGTTAAGTGTGGGGTAGTGTCAGTCTCACATCAGTAGTACCTGTCTGAACCCTACTGTCCAGTACACCAAGAAATGAGGGCCAGTAACCGTGGGGTATGTTGTTGAATCCGTAGCAAGTTACAATGTGTATAGCAGTTCTGGCCACAGTTAGTTGCACGTGGATCACCTCTGATGCATTGTGCTAAGTAACCAGCCTGGAGGTGTGTACATCCTTGTGAAATATGGACACACCGCTGCCATGGGTGTTCCAGTCCTGGTTACATGACTGAAAGGTGTGATCTGCGTATAACCTGTCAGTGCAGGTGTGCTCTCCGGAGCCTAGAGGTAGGTCCCAGTCACTGCAGAGATATCAAAGTGGTCCATTATAAGGAGTGCCTCGCCTCAGTGTGTTAGAGATGAAGATGTCAAGCATTGAGTAACATTACCCCAGGTTCTGCTTGCCTGTTCCTGTTCTGGTGGTGAATGTTATTGGAAACTGTCCAAGACAGGCAGTATAGGAGCAGCAAGAGCCTTACATGTTATCTGTAATCCCAGGGCTGACAGGTGCAAGTCATCTGTACCAAAGCATCGTGTTTTGTTGACCATGTCATTCAAAGCAGACAGATACTGGATGCCTGTGGAATGACAGCAGAAGCATAGGCAGCTGTTGAAGTGAAACATTCAGTCGTTGTACAGTGGTATCAGTCTGGATGAATGCAGAATGCTTCTCAGGGCTTGGGCGATACCTTTTGGGCTACAAGACCGGAGAGCTATTGCATGTTCCTGTACATGTAGTCCAGGAGGTTACATCTCAGGGCAGTCACACTAACATGGAGAATGACAGTCAAATTGTACCTGGTGAGGTGTGGCATGGGTGCATAGGTTATGTTGCAGATCCTGTTACCCAACAGCCAGATGTAAGCGACTATTGCCTTGTGTAGCCTGCTGAGTGGGACATCAGTGTGACCACCTACAGAGTCACCTATGACTGGTGTGTTGGGTATGTTATAACACCCTATTGGCTGTAGTTGATGGGCACACATGAGTCTGTGGGCTATAAGTAATTGGTGTTGTATTTGGTGATGGGGTCTGTCTGTTGCCTACACAGAGAGTATGGAGAGGTTATGTAAATGTTGTAGTCATACTATGTGTGGCCTGTGGTGGTGGAGATCTAGTAAGACTATGTGATGAGTGGGGTGTGTTGCAAATGTTTAATGCCCCCCCATGAATGTCAGGTTCAGTCTGGGTTGGTGAGAGCATTACCCCCAGCATGGCTACATATGTGCATCTCCCACAGGCTGTAGTGTCGTATGTTGGGAGGTGAACATTGACTGTGTACATGAGACAATTGCTCTATTGCCTCATGTTTGCCATATTCATCATATAGACAGGCAATAAAACTGGTAAGTGACACTTGGACATGCCTGTATAGTCAACCATGTCTCACAAGATATGTGAGGTACGTGTGTACAACAACTGTTGTACTGTAAGCAAGCTGGAAATGTAAGGACAGACAGTGTACTTGTAAGAAATGAGTTGGAATGGGTGCTATAGTAATTAGTAGCTCATGAAGTGCTTACATGTTCTGAACAAGTGCTGAGCATGAATATGCAATACAGATAGGGTGTTGGATAATATAAACCCACTGCAACCCACAAGTGGAGACGCCAGTCATAATTGGAGGCACTGCACTATTACCCTGCTGATAATGGTCTGCAAGTCTATGAACCTTTATCAACGTAGATGTTAGCAGTACAGATGTAGATGACAGTACAGATGATTTCACACTGCATAGCATACCTGTGACAGGTCATAGGACATCATCACCCATACTGTGTTCCAGCTACACTGAGTATACTAGATGTACCTTCGTATGTCACAGGAGTGTTCTACCAGTGGCCTGTTGACAGAAGCAACACTACAAAAGGTGTCTGAGTGATGTGCATATCACACCAGTGGCAGCTACAGTAAAACAGGGTTAATGTTTTGTACTCCCCCTCATTGTAGCCCATACCACACAGACAAATGGGAGGCATCTGCGTATGTAAGGATGTGAATGGCCATGACCTAGAAGCAATAGCAATAGCTGTCTTAGTGTTGTGGACAACATACAGAATGGGCTTTGTGGGTGAGGTGCGTGACATATGTGCACAATCTGACAGCTGCTAATAGCATTGTCACCGCTAGGTGAATAACCCTGTACCCATTAACTACCACCTAGGCAGCGGTCAACATTATGGACACTGTGTGTAAGGGATGGTGCTGTGCAGTTCACCTCCCTGAGCTGGTGACATCTCCAGGCCTATTAGGTAGTCAAACGAGGCACCCATGTCATGACAGGGTGCCATCCATGAGTGTGGAGATCATTGGACAGGCATACTTAGCATTCGGGTGACCAATATCGGATCACATATCACCTTTAAGGGGTATTGGCCATGCGTGGATGGGCGATACCAGCCTTCACAATCCTCAACTCCACTATGCAGCATGCTGGCTACCTTGCATAAAGACATGTGCTACACTGTGATGTTGGACATGCTACACGTACATATCCTGATCTGAAAGACATAAGTCATGGACAGCCACCGTCCTACTACAAGGATCGCCACATGCTGGACAGATCCCTATGCCATACATGTTACATACTCCTGCCATACCATGCAACCCTGTCCATCAAAGCTGCACATGTCATCTCTGTCATACATGGTGCGATGACTGCATGGTAGATATATCATTAACTGTCTGGATCAGTAATGTGGCAATGATGCACCTGGCGGTGGCAAAATGGCTGTCGGATACAGCTAGAAAACCTTGCCCGTACATGCTATAGTTGATAATCATCCCTGCAAATAACGTCTGGCTAGCCATTGTCCCATGTGTATCACATGTGCAACACAGGCAATACGTGGCAGGATGTTGAACTGCTGTACAATGCCATGTAGATGTATATGGCAAAACACATGCATGTAAAGGTTTCCATGCGCATGTGTGCATTGTCACTGCTCATGTCCGTTAAGGCAGTGTATGTGTTGATATGTGACATATACACAGCGTCAAGGTCAACAGCATTACTGTGGACACATCCAGGCATGTGCTGATAGGTAAGAACACCAGTACAGGCAAACAGACATGCCCACATCAAGACAGCATTCACATGGAGTATGAGCAATGTAATGAGGTGACACACATATATGGTGATGATATCCAATGCACAACGGGTGTTACATGTGTGTGACACAAGCATGTCAGTCGTGTCAGTGTCATGACAATTTGCAAAGATAACTGTTCATATCTACTAGATTTAATACAAATGTATGTGCAGCTGTATCTCTGTATATCTCTGTGATACTGTGACCTGTCTCCATCATTATGTCTTCCAGATAATGCATCGTTCACGCCTGCCAGTGTATAGCCGCCTGGAGGATGATGGCTTCATACCGTACCTCCATGATAACTATGAGGTGTTGTTCAGCCATGTGCTACAGCATGCCCAGCAGCGTGACGACCTGTGGCAGGAACTTCACAGGAGGGTTAATGATGTGGGTGGCCATAACTGCACCTAAAAGCAGATGCGCAGACACTGCATGGACCTGATACGACATGCGAAACAGTGTGCCAATGCAATCACCAGGGAACAAGGTGGAACAGGTGGTGGGCCACCAACCCAGCCCCCAGTCACACCCACCGAGGAGCTACTGGCCAGCCTGGGGACACCCTCAGAACAGCATACACAAACACTAGCTGCCATCGTGGAGGTGAGTGTCTCCCAACCACCGAGACTGGAGTTGCCTGGTAAGTCACTACTGCACATATGATTATTATATCCCATTTAGTTGCATGTGTCACTGTACAATATGTAATGTAACATCATATGCAAGGTATGTTTACACACATGCCGGATACTATAGTATGCTACCCTCTGTATGCACACATGTGCATACTATATGCTATTGTACAGGAGTTTGTGTTAACATGCACAGTGCACCCTGTAGCTGTCATACAGTCATGGATAATGTTCAAACTGCTGTGTCACCCCTATACAGGTACCTCTGGCGTGCCACACAGACATCAGTCCGTTGCAGGTGAGACAGTTATCAGTATCAGGCATGTTAATGCATAGATCTATTCGCCATGTGGCCAGTTAACACATGTACACATAATGTATGGTCCAGTCACGATATACAGGTCGCATCTGTCATCAATCACACTGGCTACCCATGTGCAATATATACAAACTAAATGAAACACCGACATGAAACCACAGTATCTGTCATTGCTAGATGTGTGGACAGCTGTGCATACAACGGTGGAGGTGTTGTTCAATGTAGGCATATGTACTATACATTGAAACAACACATGTGTGGTACGCAAACAGTACCACATAGTGAGCTGGGATATGGGCAGCCCACAGGAGTCACTATTGTGTAATATGCCCCTGCAATGGGTGCACACATTGTGATGTGCCATCTGACATGTCCCAGACATGTAGTGTTCCGGCTGCAATATTGTCTCACTATCCCATAATACATACTCCACATACCAAACATACAACCCTTTGTCTGCATAACCCTGTGGACAGTGACGTATCTGACATCTATGGGTGTATGTCATATGGGACAACACAGACATGTGAGATAGATGGCCATCACAAACAATTGGCCAACACATGTTCACACATGGCCATGGAGGATGGCCAGAGACATGTAGCAACACACAGTAGATGTGATGTGTATACACCCTGTTGCACATTGTCCACACATGGTCCAACTATAGCCTTTGTTGAATGGTTAAATAGTTGATGTGGAACACTGGACATCCTAAAAGCCTGTGCACAGCTTGTGGAGGTGTCACTTAATTCGACCATATAAGATGTGTTGAACATCATGACTGTGTCATAGCATGACAGCAGTCACCTGTACAGCTTCCACAGACATAGGCAACACATCAGGCCACAGATACCGTACATTTCCCTTGCTGCTGTTGGACATCACTGTCAGCCGTGCACCTCGTGTGTGTGGTACATAAATGTCATGTGGGACATGGTGTATTGACAAGTCTGCCATGTGTGGACATGGTTGCCAGGCAGCTAAGACATTTTAGTAGTTGTGCAGGGGTGTCATCCGTAGGTCTTCCAGTGACCTGTCACATGACACAGCATGGTTTAGTGTGTATACACCTCAGCGACGTGAGTCACAATCCACAGTAGTTATGTAATGTGTATGCACGCACTGTATAGCAATATAGATGCCTCATGATGCCATGCAATGGCACAGTGTCTGTACTTCACACTGCATAGCAATGTAGACGCCTCATACTACCCTTCAATGCTCATGCACATCTGCTAAAAGTGCATTCTATCTGTAGGGCATACAGACAACACTGCAATGTGATACCCATTACACCACTGTACATGTGTCAGGACACCATTGTGTCAGACATGTATGCATGTCAATGCACACGTCAGCAGATTACATGTCATACTACATGTTAATGTCAAGGTCACCTCCGCCATGTGTACTGTTAACCTGTGCTGGTCCACATGGTGTAGCACAGGGATGCATGCTTACTACCATGATTGTGTGACCTGCATGGCTTCTGATATGACACCTGCTTGCTGTTGTGTGCAACCCAGGAATGTATGCTAACTACCACTATTAATGTCTGAGCTGCATGCCTTCTGCTGTATCACATGCATGCTGCATGCCATCTGTCAAATCACATGCATGGTCTGTCTGTGTGTCTGTGTCTGTGTGTCTATGTTTCTGTGTCTGTCTGTCTGTGTCTGTGTCTGTGTCTCTGTCTGTCTGTGTCTATGTCTCTGTCTGTCTGTGTGTCTGTGTCTGTGTCTCTGTCTGTCTGTGTGTCTGTGTCTCTGTCTGTCTGTGTGTCTATTGTAATGTAGAGTCTTTTTTTGCATTCACAGGTGATGTAGGTGCGTTACCCTCCTGCGGTCCATCTGATGTTAGTGTCCCCACAGATTCTAGCAGTGATGAACATATGCATGAGGTACAGGCAGGGTTGTCAAGGGCTGAATCTGTGCCAGTGGTTGCCATCCCAGCTATGTCCCCCTCTTCCCCGCACACAGTTCTCATGCCAACACATACCCCATCACCAGTGGCCATAGATGAAGGACAGTCAGCGTGTGTTAGCTTGGAACAGGAACGTATGATGGCTACAGAAGGTGTGACTTCACACCATGGTGTCAGTGTAATGACTGCAGATGTGCCACACAGGCATGTGGCCAGTGCTGCTTGTAGGAGGACCTCTGGCAGACATGCACCTGCAGGACAGAGCAGAGCAGCTGGTGTCACCAGACGCATGTTTCAGACTGTAATGGCAGCACAGGCACTTGCTGATCGGCTGAACAGAGAAGGGCAGAGGCTTCAGAGGGCTGCTATCCATTCTTTAAATGACAACATTCAGGCATTGGCAAATGCTCAACAGCAGATTGCTGATGTTCTGGACAGGTATTGGGTGACATGGTTGGAATCCTTGACCGTGGCATGGCAATCCGCGAGTGTGAGCTGTCTGTGCTGAAACATCTGGTAGGAGTGAGGTGTAGGCCACGTGGATGTAGGCCAGCTACATCACCTGGTGCAAGTCAACGTGAATGAGCTACCTCACATGCCCGTTCCCACAGTGCCGGTAGCAGTAGCAGTGCAGCTGGTGCTGTGCTGTCCATACCAGGACACAGCAGGCCACGTGGACGTGACCCTGGACATTCCCACTGGGGACACGGTTCCAGTGGACATGTGTCATCAGACAGTAGCCAATCTGTACCTCTGCCTGGTAGTGCCCGTGCAACTCCTGGCAGGCACAGGTCACATGGCCATGGCCGGACACAGTGAGCTGCACATCCTGGTCTGTACAGTTTGGAGCTGTCAGTAATACCCCTGTGTAGGCCAGACACATGGCAGAACTGTGTGCACACATACACGCACACAGCAGAAACATCTGTGGGGCACCGCAACACCCACATGCATAAAAACCACACATGTCCAATCAGATCACCGGCCCAAACCCACACACATGATGTCATCCACTGGTGCAGCCTATGCCCCTGTCAAACATTATCACCCTGTGCATATGATGATGCCTGTGCCACATCCCTGTCATCCACACCATCGGTGCAGGGACATGCTCATATGGTCTGATGCACAGGGTGAACAGAATAGTGAGATAGGTGTATATTACATTCGTTGTGTACTGTTAACACGCACCAGACATACCATGTAGTACAGGTTTAGAATGCATTGTTATATGTTCACAGTATGTGTCTTGGTAACAACAGTAACAGCATGTTGGTAATTATGCCCTGCTTCCCTCCTTAAGGTCTAATTGCATGTGCCATTACATTACAGTGTTTGCAGTTAGAGTGCATTGTTGTATGTTCACAGTATGTGTCTTGGTAACAACAGTAACAGCATGTTGGTAATGATGCCCTGCTTCCCTCCTTAAGGTCTAATTGCATGTGCCAATAAGTAGCAGTGTTTGCAGTTTCCCATGTGTAAATATGGAGTACTCACTGGCATGTATGGCAATACCAGCATGCTATACGTAGCCTCAACCTCACTGTTAGAAAGGCTACCATTCCACAGATGTCTTCAAATCTACTCATCCAGAAGCATGTGAGCTGTTTAATAGGCTACAGTGGCTAGAGACATGACATCCATACCGGGTCACATCACAGGTATAGTGACATGGTGCGGGGGGTTTACACAGCGGTCTGGCTGATGTCAACGTTAGAGGCCAGTTGATAGCATGAGGCCTCACTGTGTAGCAGTAATACACTGTCACATTACAGGATGAGAACATGCACAGACATACACAGAAGCACACAGTAACATGCCCACACTCACGGGGTCAACAACACTATAATGCACACTCGATAGTGTTGAGGTGAGGACCCCTGCCTATGTGGTAATCACCTTCACAGTACTGTGCACCCACATGATGTGACACAGAGAATGAACATGTGCAGGTAGCCAGTAAGGCTGAGACCGATGGCATCAACAGGGTAGTAGACTGCATCACCATGAGGGGTTAGGGTCCGTCTGTTCTGTATGGTAGATACACCCTCACTCCATGCACCAGACAGCCATACATACATACACGCACACACACTGTGGAGTCTACAAATGTCATTCACATACAGATAGATGACATGTGTGTGATACACACACCACCCCTGCCTATGTCTTGCTTTCCACACTGCAGTATGTACAGATCTAGTATGTACAGATCTCTACAACAGTGTACAGGGGTGTGTAACATATGGGATGTATTCCCCACCATACGTGGCATATATGGTCACACAAGCAAACACACATGGCAGTACTGTGAATCATACACCTGCTATATGATGATAATTCTGACAGACATGCAGCAGTATTGGCCGCGTTATGTGTACCGACGCTACCTTTGGCAATTGTGCTGCTATATGCACATGGGAGGACGTAAGTGTTACAGGTGTCAAGTGATTTACAGTCAGTAACACCCTGACCGCTGTGTAGGTTGTATGTCTTCACTTTCAAGTAACAGCAACATAGCGTACTGTTTGCACATGTCATGGTAGGACAGCTTGTGACACACCTGTGAGCTGTCTTCGGCAAACATCCATCTGCAAAGGTGGACCACCACTTTATGTACACACATCCATCCATACCTGATGTACATCCTACCGTACTGTCAGTATTTCACCATATACAGGTGTCAATAATGGGGCTGCATTGCAACTGCATGTTGTAGTTAGACACAGATGAACGACATACATCAGCTACTGCACATGCATGGTAGCTGAATGCACACCACTACATGTACATGTGTGTTGGTCCTACATTCCTGTCATGTAGCCATGTTTGTATGCATTGCAATTGGTGGACATGTGTGATGACATACATGACACATGGACTGTTGTATGATATGATGGTTGTCATGGGTAACTAGTACAGAGGGAATGTTACCTCAGTCAACATTGCTACCTTATGTACTGTTAGCATTCAACAGCCATGGACCTACCTTCCATGTGCATGCGTGTGATTGCTGTAGCCACTTGTCTGCACGGAGGACAGCAAAAGCTATGCTATGTACATATGTGTTGTGTGTGTGTGGGCCATGTGCATATCCATGGCAATTACATGTATGTCATATCCAAACATGAGTGTTTTTTGGTATACAGTGACAGTCATCTGTTACAGCTGTGTAAGACCCAGGGACCCTGTTATGTATAGAGCCGACCTGGTTATGAACAGTGGTATCATTGCATTGCATACCACATGATGGAACCCTGTCAGTACATGTGTAGTCTGTACAGTTGCTGTAGACCTATGTACAGTCCACTGGTCATGAGTCACATGGTGTTGTAGTAATGTATGGATGTGCATTGCTGGTCCAAGTACATGGTGATGTCTAAGGGCTACATAGTAGAATGTGGCATTTACCACTGTGATCTGCACCTGAAACATCTGTGATGGCTCTTGAGTGTGTACTGGTCAGTACATGTGAGTGGCCTTCATGAACATGGGGACAGTAACACCTGGAGCGGTCTGTCACAGTCTCATGGCCCACATGTCTGTATCTGAGGTATACAGTGGTAGTGCTATTGTGCACAACTGTGCCATATGCCAGGTGTTCCTCACTGCAGAGATGTCCGTATTCCCCATTGTTGGATCTGGATTGTCAGCTGTGATTACAAACGCTACACATCTAGCACTGACGACAGGTGTCAGATATATGTAGTGCAGCGTTTGTACTAACAATGTTCACTATCGACACATTGTGCCCATCTGTGTTTATAATCCATGTGCATACAAGACAGCCCTTCGCTACTACTGTGTGAGCATGCCCAGTACGCCGTTGTGTAGATGGACACACAGTACATTCCAAACGGACGTGTGCTACTCAGTGTGTGAGCATGCCCAGTGACACCTTGTGTCGGTTATGTGCCTCTGTGTATGGGCATGACCATTGAAATCCTGTATAGCGATAGTGGTCATCCAGGCAACAGATGTCCATACCCCACGTCAGGATGGACTCCTACATTGAACACACTGGTTGACTGTCTTGAAGGGTGTAGTGTCTATGGCGCATCTCATATCTATGTAGTGTTGTAATAGTGGTCCGTAGATAGGCAGTTGTCCCGCTCACACCACTGCCATGTGTTTGTCTCTGTCTACCTTGGGACAGTAATATGCTTTTAGACTGCTCACTCTCCATACATTCTCTATCGGCGTCTTTGCCTTTGCTGATGATGCCATCCACCTAGAAGTATGCCTCTGGGAGTGCTGTGTTCCAGTAATCTTGGTAGCGCATTCTGAAACTGCGAAATGCTGTAGTGTGATAAGGTAGTTAGGTGTATGTTCGACTCCCTTCCTGCCAAGTGTGTGTGTGTGTCCGTGTGTTTCCAGCTGCCTGAGGACAGAGTAATGCTTTTAGACTGCTCACTCTCCATACATTCCCTATCGGCGTCTTTGCCTTTGCTGATGATGTCATCCACCTAGAAGTATGCCGCTGGGAGTGCTGTGTTCCAGTAATCTCGGCAGCGCATTCTGTAACTGCGTAATGCTGTAGTGTGATAAGGTAGTTAGGTGTATGTTCGACTCCCAGCCCTGCCAAGTGTGTGTGTGTGTGTGTGTGTGTGTGTGTGTGTGTGTGTCCATGTGTTTCCAGCTGCCTGGGGACAGAGTAATGCTTTTAGACTGCTCACTCTACATATATTCCCTATTGGCGTCTTTGCCTTTGCTGATGATGTCACCCACCCAGAAGTATGCCTCTGGGAGTGCGGTGATGCTGAAACTCGGTAGCGCGTTCAGTTACTGCGTAATGCTGTAGTGTGGTAGACTAGACAGGTAGGTGCTCGATTCCAAGGCATGGCAGGTGTGTGTGTTTGGCAGTTATACCCTATGTGTTGGTATCTGTGGCGGGTTAGCTGCGAGATGTGTTCAGTGTGTTTTGTTGCTGACCTATATAGTGTCCACAGCACGCATATTCTGCCAAGACACTGGGTTGTCAACACATACATTCACCAATAGGTCTGGTGAGTAAATGTCAGCAGCCCTACTCTTACCCTTAATACAGTCTGACCCATGTGACGCAACAAAACACACATGCCTTGATAGTAACAACACTACATGATGCAGGTGGCACATGTAGTTTCCTTTTCATTCCTGCCTAATGCTTTGCTGTCATGTGGTCCGCTGTTGTGATATAAATGCAATATCTAGATATGTGTGTACATGTATATGTGTGTATGTATGTATATATATATATATATATATATATATATATATATATATATATATATATATGCATATACATAAAATATATATGATATATGTAGATATAGAGAGATAGATATAGATATAAACATATATGTCTGGGGACATCAGCACTATTGAATGTTTGTGCCAGATGATCTGTATGTGATAACCTGGGATGTATGTATATCTGCCATGGCATAGTGGTAATGCACATCGTCTGTTGTGTGCAGGTTCCCGGGTTGTAGTTGCGTAGACACCAGTTATTTTGTTGCTGGGAAGACCACGGGACATCGAATATGGTGATAGTAAGGCACCTGTTACCAGTTGTGTACGGATCTGAGCGACACTAAGCAGTGGTATTTAATTTGGAGGTTCAGTGTGGGTCAATTAACTATTCATTAGAAGACTATACTATACAGATGAGGTTGACAATAGTGTATCCCATTTATCCCCAGGGTGTGATGCAGATCCCTGGAGTGTATGTGTGTAGTTAGCCGGATGCAGGGCTCGAATATAGTTGACAGCATGGGAGAGGGGTCAGGCATACTGTACGTACATTGCAGAACTGTGCCTCGGGAGTGCTCCTGCCTTAGCACACCTAAGCTAGGATGTGTCTATACCTGCCTGGTGACATTGGGAGGGACAAAAGCAGTGGTGGGGTAGTCAGGGTGTACAGGCTGCACAAACAGGTGATGATCAGCACAATCAGCAGATGACATGGCCAGCCCGCACCTGAACAGTATGGTAATGTGAGCAAGCAGCATACACACAGGTTTCTTCTGCACTCTATACCACCGGTGTATACCTGTGGGGACATTTCACAACACAGTCCAACCAAATGAGAAGGGCTGCAGCAGGCAACATAGACCAACATGTGCAGGAGGCTGAGGGCAGTGAGGATGTATATGCAGCCAAGCAACCCTTACTGGGGTGACATAAGACTTTATAGACCCAGGGTGACTTACCAGGGGCTACATGAGCTTGGGATGGTGGAGCACTATGGGGTGGAGAGAGACCTCCTACAGCGGCTTGTTGACCTGTGCCTGCCACAGCTGGCACATCAAACAGGCCAAGGGAAACCCATCACAGTGGATACCACGGTATGTGTTGGCCTAGGTATACTAGCCACAGGTACCTCACACAGCACAACTGGGGATATCATGGGGATCTCACAGACATCTGCTTCCAGAGTATTGCACCAGTTCAAAGACGCCATGTCAACACATGCTAGTGAGCACATACATGTCCTCAACACACGTGATTAGAAGACCAGCAATATGCATCTCTTCAACCACATGGATGACTACCCTGGGGTACTGGGTGCTATAGCCTGCACACACGTACACATCAAAGCACCACCCGGTGAGCGGGGTAGGGCCTACAGTCACTGCAGGGGCATACACTCCAACAGCTAGGCCATATGCGATGGTCAGGGCATTAGATGGAATGTGTGTGCTATCTGCCCTGGAAGCTATGATGATTCTGATATATGGCTTCTGACACAGCTGTACCACACCTGTGCCGATATGGACATCCCCTACAGTCTCCTAGTGGGGGATGCTGGGTAACCACTGGTGTTGTGGCTGATGACACCCATCAGCAATGCACACACACCTGAACACTCACACCTGAACACTCACATCATAATGAGGCGGATGCACAGGCAAGACATATAATTGAGCATGTGTTTGGGATGCTCAATTCATGGTTCTGGTATCCGGATACATCCGGTGGAGCCTTGCAGTATTCACTCGCTACATGCACACAATTTGTTATGGTATTTGCTATGCTACACAATCTGATCCTGCAGTAACAGTTGCAGCAGGAACAGCATGGGGCAGGGCCACATGGCCCAACACCACTGCCAAGGCCTGCACAGGCACAGTGTGACTTGGCGAAGGAACTACCTGAGCAGGGCCCAGTCAGCGAAAGACCGTGCACAGTATGACCTGCCCTTGGCAAAGAGGCAACACAAGGCATATGCACTGACACAGTAGGTACCCACGGATTTCCCCTCTCTGACCCACACACAGTACAATGGATGCCAAACATGACAATGCCTGTGCTCGGCCATGTATAGGAGGTGCACTGTGTGCATCCAACATAGGCAGCCCTCCAGCACCGTCCTCAGGTCCAGAACACCCCCAGGGTATGTCTATAGACCTAACAATTGGCAGTTGTATTAGAATGTGTATTTACCCATTGCTATGGTATGTATGTGAGCATACAAGAGACTTTGGTGGCTGAATGTTAGGGCAGCAGACAGTACACGTCCATAGTGGCACTATGACATATGTAGCACATACGGGGGTCACAATGGTAGCCAGTAGTACACAGGGTGCCCTAACCCACTGCAGATTATGGGCTGAACATCATGTGTGTCCGTACAGCCCACACACGTTCCATGCAGCTGGACAGGTGTGAATCAATACAGACAAATGATATACAATGGCCTATGGATATGCCCAATGAATGACCCAAACCCCCAAAGGCACACACAGACTACAGCAGGCCAGGCAGTTTGATTTAGGTTGTGAAAGCTCGGACAGCCAACACCACTATGCTGGTATTTAAAGCTGGGATCTGACGTACACTGGTATCCCTCCAACCAGCAATTTAGGTAGGTCCACACACTGACATGGAGTATCTGGCATACCAGTACAGTAGCGGCAGATGTGTACAACTGTCAGCTGTGCCCCCCGTCCAACCTATACATGTGACAGTCATGTGCACCACCCATGGTGCTGTGTAGGACTGTGGATGCAGTTGGATGTCGCCCCATGCTATGAAGACATGTAGCAACTGTCAATGCCACATGACCATTAGCTACCCTGCAGACACAGCATGACACCTGTCTGTGTAGAACGGAGGGGTTGGCAACACTGTACTGACTATCTGGACATGTGACACATGTGATACATTTGACCATACTTGGCATGCTCACAAACATGATGGTATGACGGTAATGTCGGTCAACAACATGCGTAACAGTCATACTGGGCATGCTCACACACTGAAACACAGGACGGCAAGGCATGCATACACCAGTGGTCCGGACATATCTGCCAGTACATTGCTATACTGTTGGATGACTGTGCTGTATGGTGTGTGTGTGGTCTATTGTCTGTACACATGCCATGGTCTATTGTTAATTCACATGAGCTATGTGCGCAGGGTACTGCTACCAACACGTGAATAGGACGGTTCTTTGTTTGCGGACAGACCGACACCTTTGGATATGGACTGGGTAAGGCAGATTCCAGCAGGTGGAAGCAGTTGTGCATGGGTTTGCACAGTGTTAACCACTGCTGACCTCTGGTTACAGCACCTTATACTCGTTTAGACTCCACATTTCTTTGACAGTGCACTACTGGCATACTGGTAGACAAACACGCTTACAGCCGCTCGCTCACCGACATTTCTACTTACATTTGTCACTCACGCTGGGTGTGTGCGATCCCTTGTGATGCGTATTACATCAGACTACATGACTACAGTCAAAAATGAGCAAACAAACTTGTAAAAATGTGTAGAAAAAGGCAACCTGATGTCCAGATAGTCAATACTAACCACAGGAAACAAAGTCCAAGTTTCTTCTTTAACGTAAAAGTATTTTATTTTTCAAAAAGACAACGTTTTCGCCGTGACCCCTGTCACAGCTTCCTCAGAAGAAGACAAGTAAAACAGCTAAACTGGTCTGTTCAAATACTCAGTTAACAGGAAGTGACAAATAATTGCACTTCCTGCACTAATTTGACTCAATAAAAATAATGAATAAAATCATGAATAATCATAAAACTCCATTAAGTTATCTATAAATATTGTATGATAAAAAACAACATAAAAATATTCTTATTAGTGCATTTACATAAACATTGAAAAAAAATTATACATTAAACCCACAAAATAATGTGCATATAGGCATTACCTAAAGTAGCTCCTTAGTTTAAGAACACATGAAATGTTACAGTTCTCATTGAGGCCATCTAGCCTAAATGCATCTAAATTCAACTGCCATAAAAGTTCGACACACTCAAGAACTATCTGAAAGGGGCCTCCCCTATCGGTTAAAGGTACTTGATCAATACCCATAAAACAAAAAGAGTGGTCAGGGTTACTGCTGACATGTTTTGCTAAGGCATTCTCTAAAAGAGGTTTTTTTATAGCATAAAGGTGCTGGTATATTCTCTCTTTTAGTTTACGATTGGTTTTTCCTATGTAAAAGGAAGGGCAGGAATTACACAAAGCAATGTACACCACTGACTTTGAATCACAAGTAATCCTCTGCTTAATGTTGTATTTTTTATTCCTAACTATAAAGGAGTTTCCAGTTCTCATCACTTTACACATGTTGCAGCATCCACATTTAAATGAACCTCTAGGTCTTGTGTGACCATAAGTGTTAGAAGTATGCTGTAAAAGTTCTTTCAAATTGTTACTTCTCCTGTAAATTACATAGGGGCGCTGACCTAACTTGTCAATCAAATTAACGGAATTAATAACTAGTGGCCAGTTTTTTAAGATAATGGCCCAAATTCCTGTTGAATTCAAGTTAAATTGGGTTATAAAACTTAAAGAAAAGTTTCTCTGCTGATTTAGTAAGGAATTTTGGTGTGCTAATTCATTATCATTACTAGACCTACCTACATTAGAT
This sequence comes from Protopterus annectens, assembly GCF_019279795.1. Classification (NCBI taxonomy): domain Eukaryota; kingdom Metazoa; phylum Chordata; order Ceratodontiformes; family Protopteridae; genus Protopterus; species Protopterus annectens. Next base: position 778,474,157 of record NC_056734.1, read on the forward strand.
TGATCAAGTAGTGGTTTATACAACCCTTTTGTTCTTTTAGTGTCAACTTCATTTATAAGCCCTTCTAAAAGAGGGACAGGGTATCCGGTTTATAAACATACCTTTCAAAAATTGGCACTCAGCTTTAAAATCGCTGTAAGTGCTACACATCCTGCCTGCACGTACCAGTTGTCCTTTGACAATAGATTTTTTCTGCCTAGGTGGATGTAGACTAGTGTAGTGCAGGAAAGAGTTGCAGCTCGTCTGTTTCCTGAAAATGCCAGACAAATAAATCTCTTCATCTACTTCTTTAGTTAGTCTCACGTCCAAGTAGTCTGTTTCTATTGTTGAAAACCTATAAGTAAATTTTAACCATTGTGTAGAATTGTTCAAATAGTCTACAAAAGTTTTGCTTCAACTTCATTCCCTTTAAAAGGATAAATATGTCGTCCAAAAACCTAGTGTAATATTTTAGCTTTTGCATTACAGCTTCATTATGTAGAATATAAAGGTTTTCCCAAAGGCTACAAACAGGTTAGCCACACTGGCTCCAAGGAGCCCATGGCTATTCCACATTTTTGTAAATAGAATTTATGTTCAAAAACAAAAAAGTTTGATGACAGTACTATGCTCAACAGTTCTGTTACAACGTCAATCTCCACTTGTGGTGCATTTAAGTCTTTAAGAAGCAGTTGAATCCATTCAACTGCCTCATTGTGAGGGATGGATGTATATAAATCAATGACATCCACAGTCAAAATGTTACACTCAAGGTCAAACTTAATACTGTTGATATCACGTAAGAAAGACCAGGAGTCTTTGCAAATAGTAGGTATTTTCTTTACATATTTTGATCTCAATGAGAACTGTAACATTTCATGTGTTCTTAAACTAAGGAGCTACTTTAGGTAATGCCTATATGCACATTATTTTGTGGGTTTAATGTATAATTTTTTTTTCAATGTTAATGTAAATGCACTAATAAGAATATTTTTATGTTGCTTTTTATCATACAATATTTATAGATAACTTAATGGAGTTTTATGATTATTCATGATTTTATTCATTATTTTTATTGAGTCAAATTAGTGCAGGAAGTGCAATTATTTGTCACTTCCTGTTAACTGAGTATTTGAACAGACCAGTTTAGCTGTTTTACTTGTCTTCTTCTGAGGAAGCTGTGACAGGGTCACGCGAAAACGTTGTCTTTTTGAAAAATAAAATACTTTTACGTTAAAGAAGAAACTTGGACTTTGTTTCCTGTGGTTAGTATTGACTATCTGGACATCAGGTTGCCTTTTCTACACATTTTACAAGTTTGTTTGCTCATTTTTGACTGTTTGTTGATTGCCATGGATTCAGGCACTCCTGCCAGTCCTGTTAGTCCTAACCTTTGTCTAACAGCTACTTTTGAAAAATCAAGTGAAACAGACTTATTCTCTTTATTGGCTTCCATCTCACAAAAATTGGAAGCTTTACATGTTCGTATGGATGTTTTAGAGCAACTTCCAACTTTTTACAGAAAAGAAAAGTCTGAAACTATTGTAAACCAGAATGTTGTTTCAGTTTCTGACCCGGAAGGGTCTGCTACGTTACTTCCTGCAGCACAACAGCTTAGAGGACTGCCTCCTCGACCAAATAAACAACAGGCAGGAAGTTCTGTTGTTTAAAACGCTACTGCTTCTACCAGTAGGGAAACGGACTTGTTTCCTTCAACTCCATGCATCTTTCGGATCCCTTCTACTAGTCATGCTGTAGGAACTAATGCTAATCCAATTACACCACCAGCATCTAACTTAAATGAGGAGCATAGGACGGAGCCAGTGGAGGAACGCCAACCTTGAGCGACTGGATTAATAAAGAGAACCCGTTGCGTTTTGTCAGGCTAACACTGGGTCAACTGCCAGCTCTTTTCCTGTTCAAGAAAACGACAACAACTGGTTTAGTGACCGTTTAAAGGTACTTGACATTAAGTTGCTTAAATTAAAAAAACTGCAGCTGGAAGCTGCTTATTTTAGGCAATGTTTAAATGAGAAACTGGTTCCAAAAGGCCTTAGGAACAACTTTACTCCTTCTGGACTACTGTTGGACCAAGTGTATTTTTCAGAATTGAAATGTTTGTTTGCTAAACGTGATAGTTAAACATTATGATATGCATATCTTGTCTCTTATTTCTGAAGTGAATGTTTTGGATGAAGAAATCAAAATTAATACTTCTTTTTTGCAGTTTAAATATGACTATGACCGTATTTTTTCTAGCATTGATGCATTGTTTCTTAAATTAAAAATTAACAAAAATAAGAAGTTAGTAAGGGATAGAACAGCTTATTTTTCTAACCAAGCATATTCCCATTTGAACATTCCAAGTGCAGGGTCCAATACTGTTGGTTTAAATGGGCCTTCTACTTCTGTTAATGCTGAATTAATTTCGTTGGAAGGTGAAAATGGTGAACACCTTACTAATACACCTAGACAGGAAGTTAGAAGAAGTAATAGGTTAAAAGGGTCCACTGCTGTTAACTACAATTATAAGAACCAAAGAGGACCAGGGAGAACTGACCAGAATAAGCAGGTTCCTTTAGAGCTCCCTAATGATAAAGTGTTTTTAGGGAACCATCAGAAGAAACAAGGGCGGAATGTGTATTGGAGGAAAGCGTTAACAGACAATGTTTCTCCCATAGGTCCGAGGGATTTTTGCAAGGCCCTGTTATATATACTAACACAAGGAAAGATTTTACTATCTATAACTTTTCATCTTTGGAACTAGATTCTGACCTAGTTGAATTGTTAGCTCTTGGATACACTTTTATTCCAAGTACCTATGGAAGTTTAGCTAAAGTTTTGATTGATCTGAAATGCTACATACGCAGTTAAATTTAAAATTATATTTTAACAACGAAACAACAAATGTTAATGACAAATTGAAACTGACTAGCGTTTTTAACCCTCCTACACAACAAAATTTATTACTATTTGAACAAATGTGTGAATTGGATATAAGACATCTGTTTTCTACACAAAAATCAAGTAGTACTTTGAATGAGATGAATATTTCACTTGCACAACGTGAATGGCTAAAAACCTGGGCTCTTTAACTGTCAGGTTTTGAAACCTGACAAAGGAGGGGCTTGGTAGTGTTCGACAACGTTCAATACACAGAAAAATGATGCAAGTGTTATCATCTGATGCCTATGTTACTTCTTCCCTTAATGAGATTAATGTAGTTCAAGGTCGTACCCGCGGGTATTTCCGTGACCTTTTCCTAGCAGGCAAAATAGACTTAGAGACATACAACTATATTGACATCATTCAGCCAAAGTTGCCTGTAATGTTCGGAATACCCAAGATACACAAAGACCAAAAGAATCCTCCCATGAGGGCATTAATAGATGGTAGGTCTTCTATGACCTATCCCTGTTCAAAATTGATAGATAGTATTCTATCAAAATATGTAAAGAAAATACCTACTATTTGCAAAGACTCCTGGTCTTTCTTACGTGATATCAACAGTATTAAGTTTGACCTTGAGTGTAACTTTTGACTGTGGATGTCATTGATTTATATACATCCATCCCTCACAATGAGGCAGTTGAATGGATTCAACTGCTTCTTAAAGACTTAAATGCACCACAAGTGGAGATTGACGTTGTAACAGAACTGTTGAGCATAGTACTGTCATCAAACTTTTTTGTTTTTGAACATAAATTCTATTTACAAAAATGTGGAATAGCCATGGGCTCCCCTTGCGGAGCCAGTGTGGCTAACCTGTTTGTAGCCTTTTGGGAAAACCTTTATATACTATCTAATGAAACTGTAATGCAGAAGATAAAATATTACACTAGGTTTTTGGACGACATATTTATCCTTTTTAAAGTCAATGAAGTTGAAGCAAAACTTTTTGTAGACTATTTGAACAATTCTACACAATGGTTAAAATTTACTTATAGGTTTTCAACAATAGAAACAGACTACTTGGACGTGAGACTAACTAAAGAAGTAGATGAAGAGATTTATTTGTCTGGCATTTTTAGGAAACAGACGTACTGCAACTCTTTCCTGCACTACACTAGTCTACATCCACCTAGGCAGAAAAAATCTATTGTCAAAGGACAACTGGTACGTGCAGGAAGGATGTGTAGCACTTACAGCGATTTTAAAGCTGAGTGCAAATTTTGAAAGGTATGTTTATAAACCGCGGATACCCTGTCCCTCTTTTAGAAGGGCTTATAAATGAAGTTGACACTAAAAGAACAAAAGGGTTGTATAAACCACTACTTGATCAATCTAATGTAGGTAGGTCTAGTAATGATAATGAATTAGCACACCAAAATTCCTTACTAAATCAGCAGAGAAACTTTTCTTTAAGTTTTATAACCCAATTTAACTTGAATTCAACAGGAATTTGGGCCATTATCTTAAAAACTGGCCACTAGTTATTAATTCCGTTAATTTGATTGACAAGTTAGGTCAGCGCCCTATGTAATTTACAGGAGAAGTAACAATTTGAAAGAACTTTTACAGCATACTTCTAACACTTATGGTCACACAAGACCTAGAGGTTCATTTAAATGTGGATGCTGCAACATGTGTAAAGTGATGAGAACTGGAAACTCCTTTATAGTTAGGAATAAAAAGTACAACATTAAGCAGAGGATTACTTGTGATTCAAAGTCAGTGGTGTACATTGCTTTGTGTAATTCCTGCCCTTCCTTTTACATAGGAAAAACCAATCGTAAACTAAAAGAGAGAATATACCAGCACCTTTATGCTATAAAAAAACCTCTTTTAGAGAATGCCTTAGCAAAACATGTCAGCAGTAACCCTGACCACTCTTTTTGTTTTATGGGTATTGATCAAGTACCTTTAACCGATAGGGGAGGCCCCTTTCAGATAGTTCTTGAGTGTGTCGAACTTTTATGGCAGTTGAATTTAGATGCATTTAGGCTAGATGGCCTCAATGAGAACTGTAACATTTCATGTGTTCTTAAACTAAGGAGCTACTTTAGGTAATGCCTATATGCACATTATTTTGTGGGTTTAATGTATAATTTTTTTCAATGTTAATGTAAATGCACTAATAAGAATATTTTTATGTTGTTTTTTATCATACAATATTTATAGATAACTTAATGGAGTTTTATGATTATTCATGATTTTATTCATTATTTTTATTGAGTCAAATTAGTGCAGGAAGTGCAATTATTTGTCACTTCCTGTTAACTGAGTATTTGAACAGACCAGTTTAGCTGTTTTACTTGTCTTCTTCTGAGGAAGCTGTGACAGGGGTCACGGCGAAAACGTTGTCTTTTTGAAAAATAAAATACTTTTACGTTAAAGAAGAAACTTGGACTTTGTTTCCTGTGGTTAGTATTGACTATCTGGACATCAGGTTGCCTTTTTCTAGACTACATGACTACAGTATCGGGTATGTCTAACCATTTGGCGATGGCAGGCATTCAACTGTACAGATTCGGTGGCCTGTCCAGTGATGTAATCATATTATATGCGTGTTCCTCATACGATCTGCTCCCATCTGCCTGATACATGGGAACCGATACTCTGCAATGCTGACATGTGAATATTATTTTGTTAATGCAGCTGTCCACCGAGTCATGCTACCGCATACCTACTGTACGTTTTCCACCTTTCAGATTGCACGAGGGAGACTGTAGGAGTAACAACTTTCCCACTTTGCATGGGACAGTCCCTCATTAGGCATATGTCATGTGACAATACTCTAGCCATTGCAACTGTCCTGATTAGGGGACATTCTCATATTCTATGTGTCTGTAGTGGTTGCTTGTTACAGGTCTTGTATACCTGACACATCGATATGTTATATGTAGTAGCATAAGCAACTTTACTGCTGCTAGACTACGCTTTGATTTGTGCTGATATGTATATTTCTGTACTATGCATGGCTGTAGGTATGTTCTGCCCTGGTACGTTTGACATTTCTACAGAGCAGGTCCTACTTTGGCCATTCAGAATAGTGGCGACCCTATAGATCCTATATGTAGAGCTATCACATGTGTCAAGGCAACACATACCCACAGCCAGTAGTAAACTGACTACTTCAATGGTTTGCATACGTTAAGGTTATTCTTGTAGCATTATAATTGCTAATACTGTTTCCTATTACATGTAGCTGTTTCTGATACAACAAATTAATTTCTGACACCACTACACACAATATATGGCCTCCTTTCCCAAACTCACAGGCCATGTGCCATAACATTCATTTTGCAGGACACAACTGCCCAGACGGGTGTGTCCCTCAAAGGCGTATGGGTGGTGAACCTCATCTATTATGCTATCATCTACCTAAGGTGGTCAGCAAATGATGCACTTTCCGTCACTAGCAGACCTCACATACCAATGGGGGAGAATGAACACTGTATCAGGAACACTGCATAACACCCAGTGGGACACATTTAGATGATTGGTTCTATTAACCAGACACATTGACAGTCACAGAGCATATGTATTCATTCACGTTTGTCGAGGTACATGCTGTTTATGACTCATACATGTTCTCATCTGTCATTATCTGTATTCCACCACCTGTCTACCTAATATCACTAGTTCTGGAAGTGTTTAGTTGGACTTTGTTACATTCAGATTCATAACTGTGGACGTCCATGCTAATCGGGTACACGGCACTGATTTGGTCCCTATGTATTCCCCCAATGGTTTACAGACTATCCGGTAGATGTGCTCTTCAGGTTTGGGAGGTACAGGCATCTGCTATGCCTGCATAGAAATATTAATGACTTCCACTGGGCATGCCTGCTACATCTCTGCCAACCAGCACCTGCACACTTAAGCCCATTATTGCATACCCATGGTTCACCTACCTGGCACCCTCTACAGCACTCATATCAAATACTTACTATGAGCGCAGCTGGGGTATGAGCACACCCCTACACATTGCCCACTCTCCCCATCTCGGGACACATGTCGTACGTTTTGTCAACCCATGTATTATCACACTTGCACAACCTACTGTTCCATGTACACCTACATCCTGCTCGCATCGATGACAACGGGTTCACACATACACTGAATTTTTGGGGTCCTGCAAGGGACACCGTTATCCATGTTTAAAGTGTAGACCTTGCAGATCTCTCCCACTGGTACTTTCCTGCCGGTGTTTTGGACAGCAGCAGTGTATTTATCTTTATTGCCTGTCTGTATGTCTGACCAGCTGGGCGGTGTGAGGGGTACAACGTTTATTTATTGGACCTCCCAGTCACATATGCCCGGGCTGTAAATATGTTACCCCTAATTGCTGTAAAGTAACCTAGTTATGTACATGTGTATATCTACAATGACATATATATTTGTTTTGTGTGTATGTGCATATATCAATACCTGTTGTATGTGTATATATATCTATCTATATATATGTGTAGTATATCTTTGTGTATATATATATATATATATATATATATATATATATATATATATATATATATATATATATATATATATATATATATATATATATATATATATATATATATATATATATACATATAGATATATATATATATATATCTATCTATATATATATATATATATATATATATATATCTGTATATATATATTATATATATATATATATATGTGTGTGTATATAAATAAATAAATATATATATATATATATATATATATATATATATACACATATATATATATATATGTTTTTATCTATATATACATCTGTGTGTCCGTTAGCCTATACATTTCCCGAACATAGACACTTACACATGCATATTGGGTTTTATCTCTGCTTCAACAGCATACTATTGCCTTAGTCATTATGACACCGACACTTCACTCCGGTGAACTTGTGATCAGTATACTGCACTTTATTCAGCGGACAGATGTCGCATGTTTTTCATGTCTGGGGTGCCGCTGATAAGTGTGATGTGATACAGTGTCATTCGACCTATTACTCGTATGCGCAGCCCATTATTCCTGCTACTGTGTTTGTTTCTGTGTACATTCATATTATTAATGTTAATAGAATGAGTGTTTGTGTTACTGAGATTGTACATCAACATACTGATGTCTGCATGTAGTTGTGTCTTTCTACTTTTCCCGGTTTGGGGTTGTCACAGCAGAACTCCGTTCCGCTCATGGTTGGCAGATAGGTTTTACGTGCCTACGTGCCTGGCTGCCAGCCCTGAAGCACAACGTCTGACAACGATATGCCCATTCACACATGTCTCCACTCAGATGATGCTCTTTCTGGGAATCGCACCTACGTACTGGCTGACCTCCACCGGCCGCTCCATTGCAACCGGCGCAACATACCCTAGCACTCCTGTGTCCATAATCGCATATCCATAGTTTCTCCAGCACACCCGTGTTGAGTTTCCATGCATAACAGCCATTATCCACCTGATATCGCAGCCATGACACACCTTTACACATTGCCCTCTCCAGAGCGTTGGGGCCCTACACACATTTTTTACTGCCTCGTGTATTCACAGGGTCCCCATCCATTCATATTTGCACATACGTGCATTTCCTGGTGTTATGGATTACGAACGATTTGCTGGTTACAAGTGTAGGTGGTCGCAACAAGTACTACATTCCGTCTGTGTATAATGTAGACGTAGCACTTCAAAGATGTTATGGCCACTGGTATAATCCTGCCTCTGGTGTGAATAGCGGTGCTCTACTCACTCTTGTGCAGCTTTGTCTGACATATGCTGCGAGCATTTTATAATACCTTACTTGCTCTAGATTCCCTTCACAACCCTTATGTTTGCTTTCGTCTTTCGGCATTCATTTTATATATATATATTTCCACGTGTTTCCCTTCACATTTGACTATTTCATTCATTTATAGATACAATGAATATTATTCTGGACATCAGTTATAAATTCACTACAGGTATGCAATAGTCCTGTCAACAAATGTGACAGTTGGTTGGTGTACATATGTGTACGGACCTCTGTGATATTCGGGGACTAGTTTCTACAGTGACAGGGACAAGGCTATGACAAATCAGGGACAATCACGGACACTTCTACCATATTAGTACTATTAACTTGGAACGTGTTGACAGATTCGTATTACTACTAATTTTCTGCAGTTAAATGCGTCTATTACTCTTAATTGTTGTAATTAGTCATTCTCATTCAACACCTTTCCTCCAAAGGTCACTGGCTTTGTGAGTGATTAAGAGGCTGTCCAGTTATTGTGCGAATGCTCTGACCATTGGTAGGGTTGACACATTGTCATATGTACAGGTTGGGATATATTCTGGGGACACCAGATTGTTTAGGCCAACACATACCCATGGTCAGTGCAGGTTTAGAATATTCATTATTTTCCTAGCTGTGAGCCTATACCTTTAGCACTTTAGTTGTTAGTCTGTTTCTTGTATGAATTACATATTTTCTATCCTGACATGACCGGTTTAGGCAACTGTTACATGCAGTATGGTACATAGTTATTTCCTACAATCACAGGACATTTGGCATTGTATCATTGTTGGTCAGGACACACCTACCCACACAGTGACTGTCTCTCACACAGTGTATCAGTAGGTATCCTGTTTACGTCAGTGCCTTCATCACCCTATTTCCAAGTGCCACTATGCGAATGTGTACAATATATTCTCTCGATTATTCATGTCGGGACACATGCGTCATGGGCAGGTGTTTGATCCTGGGTAGTAGGTTCTGCATGACCATCTAGGGCTGGACAGTCTCGTGCACCACTACTGCACATTCCAATTTGTGTCCAGATGTCTACAGGACTGGACATCGTGTCTTGATACCCATTCTGATGTTTACACAAGTTACTTATCCCATGAGGGATATCCAAAAATTTAACAAGGCCAATACTGACCATTCTTTTGGCTTTACAAAAATGTGCTGGGGGTTTTACATGCAAGGGATACATAGTTTGCAATCCTGAAACTGCCTAGGGTGACACTACTACATATGCGTAGTGGTCACTATGTGTAGATATGGCTGCACCAAGCTAGTAGGCCAAGTATGGCTGGATTTGGTGGACGTTCCGGTATGGGGGCGGGTTGTGTGCTGTGGAGGGGATGATGGGTATTCCATTATGCATCCAGGTGTGCTGCATTTGAATTGGCCGGTTCCATCAGGACCAATCTGTGGGTATGTGCCGGTGACATTTCTGTACATTTGTATCGCACATTTTAATATTCATATGTTTGTGGGATTGCGTTCTACAGTATGGCCTGTCAGGTTGTATTGCAGATGTGTATACATGTTCTTTGTGTTTCTTTCTGATTTACCCGCTGCTCCCTCACACACCTCCAGTTCACCAATTCTGCATACAACACAGTCTCGCCTTTGAGGATTATACCATTACCCATCCCCCCCACACACACATATTCCTGACACTCCATCCATCACTACTTTGGTTGATGGCCCATGACACGGTCAAGGTAACACATTGCATACACTACATATGTCAGGTACCTGTATGGTTGTGTGGACTACCCTGGCATGTTTCACCTTCCACATGCTATACATCACGCACATAGGTACACGCCCATACTTAACTTTCATGACATGGTTGGTACACCTGGGTAATACCCGTTCAACTGTGACACATCCTGACAAGTACGGCTTGGACCGCATATGCACAGATTTTGGCCGACTGCTCTGATCATTGGTAGGATGCCACCTTTTCCTATGTCCAGGATGGGATATATTCCGGACACATATCTGATTATACTGGACAACACATACCCACAGTCAATGGTACGGATAATACTGTTCCTTTAAGCCTACATGTTGCCTTATTGTTGTAGCAGTTTATATGTTCCTTCTGTTTCATTTTCATGCTTATTCTATTTCCTGTCACATACGGTATGTTAAATACAGACATACCTATTGTATGTGACTATTACATGCGTTGTGGGATATAATTCTGTCATACGGTCGCTAGATATTTACATTTATAGTGGTTTTGTTATGGACACATCTGCCCAGCTGTGTACTCTCCCTCACAATGTGGGACAGCTGGTGACCCTGACCATTGAGCTGGACTTAGCTATTGGTGGCGCGCTAACATGATGCATTTCACTTCTACTTGGTATAACTATCTACACTGCGTTGGACTGCAGACACACGGTTTTCAATGTCATTTGTTCGAGGGATGAGGACCCGTTATTCCCTACCATGCATTTGTGTTTGCTTCTTCATTTTGTGTTCACAGGAACTGTCTTGCATGCTTTGCATATGTTTCAGTATCCACAGACACTGACAGATGTGATTACTATTGCATGCAAATTGTTATATGCAAGCATTTTAGGTTGCACGTCGACAGCTGACATTTCCACGCCTCCGTGTGGCACTTCGACACGCCCTATGCATTCGCACTCATTTCCTATTCACATGGCTGTGGCGGCAGCGCGCCTTTATTAATATGCATTTGGTGCTACTGCGCCATCTTCACTCCACACGGTCGGCGCAAGCCTAACGCCAGCCTTGCGCCGAGCTTCATGAATCCCAGGGCTATAGTAAATAACAACAGATATATATTAAGAGACACTAAGCAGTTTCTTCAGGACCTCCATAGTTTTTTAGATAATACTGATATAGATAAAGCCTCATTGGCATTAGTTACTTTAGACATGCATTCTTTATTTACGTCTATACCTAATAACTTCGAACTAGATATGTTAAGAGAATATTTGATTTTAAAATGCACATACACTCATACTAGAATTGATTTGATCTGTTTGTTAATGGAGTTGGTACCGACTAATAATGTTATGTTATTTAATCATCAGATGTATTTTCAGTTAGAAGGGATGGCCATGGGCATGTCAAGTGCAAACAGTTATGTCAGTTTAGTCATGGGCACCTGGGACACCCAGCAGATTCTATCATCAGGTAAATGGAAACAAGTAGTGTTCTACAGACATTTTGTAGACGACTTGTTCCTGCTCTGGAAAGGTAGTCATATTTACATTTATGAGAAATGATAAACTGCACAGTGACTTACAAGGCAAAAACTTTAATTAAAAATATATAAAGCAAAAAAACTTTATTGCTTTATATATTTTTAATTAAAGTTTCTGTCTTGTAAGTCACTGTGCAGTTTATCATTTTTTCATTTGTTGCTATTACTGCACTAGACTTCACTCTATATCCGTTTTTTGATCTATAGAGTTACATTTATTTTTCCAGGAGATTAATAATAGTACATACTTTTTAAGGTTTGATTTGCTTGAGTCCATCGAAAGTATTAATTTTCTGGATGTGAGTATGTCCAAGGACACCCAAGGTAATTTCCACACTAGCATTTACCGAAAGGAATGTCACAGAAATAAGTTATTCCATAGAGAAAGTATGCATCCTGGCCACATTTTTAGAAATGTAGTCAAAAGCCAAGCATTAAGGGCATCCAGATTGACAGCTGATGATGATGCATATAACAGGGAAATGAAATATCTGAAGAAGAGTTTCTCAGACAGAGGATATAATGATATCAGTACCACAGACATTTTAGAGAGTACTAATTCCTTAAGGCAAGATATTGGAAGACCTTACCTTTCAGCTAATGAACGCAGGGAGCCAATGAGACTGAGGGTAGAAGTCAAGAAAGTGGTAAGAGTCCCCACATATTATTCCAGCAATGTGAATATAATAACGGAAGCAGTTAAAAAGTACTGGCCCATTTTAACTCATGATCCTGAAATCAGAGCTCTGGTAAGGGACAGACCCAGTTTCTTATTCAAAAATAAAAAACATTTAAAAATAATGCTATGCTATCCGAAAGGTGACATTAAGAGCAAGATAGCTACTGGCAGAAGAGGGACTTTCCCCTGCAATAACTGTAACCAGTGTATATTTATAGATCCGATTAATACTTTTATACATCCTGATTCACGTCAACAGTTTAGGATCAACTTTACAGCTAGTTGTAATAGAATAAATGTAGTCTACCTGGCTATATGTAAGTCTTGTTCATCTTTCTATGCAGGAAAGACAAATAGAAAACTTAGATTTGGGAACATTTATTACACATTAGGAATGGTACTCATACTAATGCTCTAGCCAGACGTGTCTAATACAGATTTGACACAGAAATTCAATTTACGGTACTTGAACAAGTGTTGGAGAATGAAAGAGGAGGCGATTTAATAAATCACACAGAAACATCAGAAACCAGATGGATAATTAGTGTAAAGGCTGTAAAGGAGAGGGTTGAACGATAGAGTACCAGTTAAGTTCATTTTGAAAAATAGGAGCCTCTTTAAGTGACCTGCAGTATTCCATAACATATCCTAGTGATATTTGGCATCTTTGGTTATTTTGTATAAAAAATATTTTTATGAACATACATATTATCAGGATTTTATATTTATATATTTTTAATATTTTATGTATGATTTTCATTGAGTTGATCGAGCATATGTATTATTATACTGACTACACATGGGCTTATTAAGGGTTAAGTAATCCTACCAGTTGATTAATGAGTGCCTTGATGTGATTGGTGTAGAGAATAATTTAGTATATCGAATGATTTGTTATGTTGGAATGTTATAGGTCTGATGAAGTGGTGTGTTGCAACCACGAAAGTGCTTACCCATTAAAGCTGTGTTTTATCATACAACAAGAATTGAGCCTTCTTACCTATGGTTGGTACGCTGGATGTTGGTGTACAGTTTATTAATTTTGGTTTTGTTCAGCGTTCCATTTGTTTGAGCATCGACTATCTTTGTGTGTGTTGGATGCTTTGGGGTATGCCTGATGGGGATAGGTGAAGTTTGCCTCAGATTCTGTTAGCAGGTTTGCAATGTCCTCAGGGTCAGCATGACTGGTATCATCCACTACTAGCTCAGCTCAGAGATGGCCTTTCACTTTTAGATTTCTGACATAGCTGAAAAATGCCTCCTGATTATCTTTAGCTAGGGATGCTATTTTAGGTTCATACGTGGCTTTAGAGGACTTTACAAGATAGCTAATTTCCTTGTTCAAGCTGTAGAGGGTGTCCTTCCACTGCTGAGTTAGTTCTCTCTTGTTCATAGACATACTTTCTTCCACTTGTATAACCTATGTATGCTTGATGCCCACCAGGGCAGCTTATTTTCTGTGAGGACCTTGTTTTGTTCCGTTCACATTCAGCCAACTCTATACATTTGTACAGGTGTTTATACAGGCCATTTGTGTATACCTCTGTAAAGCAATCATTGTTGACAGTGGTAGCAGAGGGTTTGCATCTATTTATGGCATTGGTTAGGAGGCTATAGTTTGCTTAGGATAAATGTTTCATTCTTTCTGCTCATGAGGGAGTGTCAGGTATGATTGTGAATGTGAATGAGACTGAATTGTGATCCAACATGACCAGTGGGGCCAACACACAGGGCTTAGTGCAGAGAACCACTATACTGGAGAGTACTATCTCTAGTACATTCAAACCTCTTGTAGGGGTACAGACTATCTGTTACACAGTATGTGTCTTAACAAAGTCCACAAACCTTAGGTTGAGCATGCTTGTGCACATATATAACTCTAAATTGATGGAAGGATAGATAAAATCACACATGACCAAGGTGTATGGCTCTATAGTGAGTGACTCAACTGGGCACAAGCAGGCAGATTGGAAATCCTGGTTCATGGTGAGGGACCTGTAGCTAACAATGATATGGAAGGGGTGTTATACAGTTAGCTGGACCTGGACTGTTTCACCAGTCTTGTGATGTATTTGTCTTTACTGAAGATGTATACACCTCTACCTTTGGTTCTCTCACACTTATTTTGATGTATGTGGAATGTATTGTAGCCTTGCATGACCAGGGGGGTGTCAGCAGCCTTGAACCATGTCTGTGTGACTGCACAGACATGGGCATCTTTTAAGGTAAGGAGTTCTTCCCATGAGTGCAGTTTCAAATTTACACTCCTTGCATTAAGCAGCATAACCTTCAGTTGGTCTATAGTGGATTCTTTTACACTGTGGCTTTAGTTGTTCTGACATTGCCTAAAATGGCCACTATGGGGGAAGCAAGTACCTTTGCCAGTAACTGAAAGCCAAAAGGTGACAGGTGAAGACCATATCTGGCAAAGCAGGGTGGTCTGTTGACCATATCATCCAAGCCTGACAGATACTGGATCCTCCTGGACTGATAACAGAAGATAATTCAACTGTTGATGTCTATCATGTTTTGTTTATATTGAGGCATCATCCTGGGTGAAGATGAAATGCTGCTTAGGGCTAGGGACATACCTGCCTGGGACATATGATCTGAAAACTCAGTCATGTCTCTCTTCATATAGTACAGTGAGGTATATCTCCAGTCATTCACTGCAACATGGACAATGACACAGTGATAATAGTACTTGTAGTTGAGAGACTTGAGTATGTGAGTTATCTGATGGACCATGACACCTGACAGGCAGCTGACTGTGATTTTCTCCTTGTCCAGCCTGGCGAGGCTGACATCTGTGTGTCTCACTATGGAGTCAATTATGACCATTTGGTTTTGAGGGGTTTTTCCTTAGGGTCTTATTGGCTGAGACACTGTTGTGTGTATTATTATTATGTGTAGCGGATTCTGTTGGGTCTGCAGTGTGTGCAGTAGGTTTGCACTTGGGAGGTCTCTGATCTTTAGGTAGGTTTCTAATGAGTACCTCCATGTATGTGGGTTTATGTGTTGTGAGCTTGTTATGTGCAGAAGGTGAAGTGTGTGCGCTGACAACATGTTTGATATCTGGTTTGTTATTATGTGAGAAAATTGATTCCAAATTCATAGTATAGATACAGCTCTCACATGTTGTTTTAGTTTTAGAAGTAACTGGTTGTCAGCATACATGAGGCAATTGCAACATTGCTTCAGGATGCCCATGTCCATCAGGCTGCCTGGAGAAATGGTAGTAAACTGTCCCTCTGTTATGGAAGGTATATATTGTAGTAATTAGTGGGGAGTGAGTTAGATGGACCAGGTTTTGGTGTAAGACTAACAAAAAGTGTCTATGCTTTGGAGGGCTAGGGATAGAAAAATGTGTCAATGTTTCACAATGCACAACTGAGTTGCTTGCAGGGCAGCAGTGCAAGCTCTGAGCAGCTCTGTGTACAAACCTGGCCAAACATGACACTGGAATACAAGTGAAGTTAAACAATTTTAAAAGAGTAAAGAAAGGGAAAGGACATGAGCAAGCCTTATTCCAGCAATCCCCTACACAGATGGGTCCTTGGCTGTACACGTCTGCCTCAAGGGTGCAGGGGGGCCTTCTTAAGGTAAGAGGGCTAATTTTTGTGCTCAAATGATACCAAACAGTCTAGATTCAGCAAGCATGAATCAAGCCTATGCTATAAAATTCAAAAATACTAGAAATTCAAAGAGCAGAAATTCACAATCCCAACAGCAGAAAATGCAGTTTAAATAAAACAATAGTTCAGTAGAATACTCCAACATGAGTGTAGAAAACAAACCGTCCTAGTGTGAAATAAGTGGTCTGGAACCCAAGTGCTTAAACCAGAGCTAAGACAGTTTCAGAATAACAGACACAATAAGCTTTCAACCAGCAATTCCAGGCTTAGAAGGGTGTATGCTATCCTCTCCTGCCACATGAGTCTATGCCACAAACCTTCCTAATGTAAAGTAACTGGTTTGGAGGCCAAATACTTAAACCATAGCAAAAACAGTTAGAACAACAGGGACAATAAGCATTCAATCAGCAATTCCCATCTCAGAAGGGCAAAGACTACTGTCTCCTCACACATGAGTATAGACTACAAACTGGCCTAGACAACTGGCCTGAAGCCCAAGTGCTTAAACCAAAAGTTAGAGGCTTAGAATAACAGTCACAATTTAATGTGATACCAAATAGATGACAGTGGTATGTCTTTTAATCTACCCACATACAGCATGTCATGGTTATTAGGCCCTGCGTTATCTTGATGAGAAAGGGCAGTGGTCTGTCCAAATGCTGCATGTATCTGGTGATGTTCATGCAAAAGTCAGCATTATACTGTATTACTGTTCTGATGAGTTTGATTACAGTGCTGTTGTGCAATCCTAAGATCTGAATGTGATGGCATGTCCTATAATGTGCACCATATGAGAATACACTAGAAAGTACTAACATGATGATGATGATGACATCCACTGTATAATTTGGCAAGGCAAATATAAATGACAGGCACAATTATCAGTTCATCAACACAAATGCAGATATACTAGGCACTAATATAGATATGCACCCTCTGCATCAGACACAAAGCTTTTTTATCCCTGGATCCAAAAGAGAGAAAATAGGGATATGGCACAGTTATCATCACTTGCACAGGGTGCTGGGGGGGCAGGAGGCCTAAGCTGACACAAAAGTTTGGTGAGTGTGAAGGAGAAAGGGAAGCAGGCACAGTGTGTGTGTGTGTGTGTGTGTGTGTGTGTGTGTGTGTGTGTGTGTGTGTGTGTGTGTGTGTCTGTAGGGGTCCTCCATGTGAAAGTGGTGTGTGAGGGTCTGCATGAACACAGCCCAGCTCAGTGCTCGCTCAACATCTTGGTATGTTGGACAGGTGTGAGCCATGCATGATAGAGGTGGCAGTTCATCGTTGTCACCTCCAACCACAAGAAATGGCTCTGCCAGGAGATGCACTGGCACTTCCATGCTCAAGGTCAGATGCTGTGCTGCTATCTGAGTGTGACCAATATCTGCTGGACATGTTCCCTTCATGGGGACCCCCAGGACCATGACCCCATGGCCTGCAATGTCTGGATGTTAACAGTGCTCTCACTGATGGATCAGTGGAAGTACTGCCCCTACAGGAGCATGATCAGGAATGGCAGATGTGGCTGACCTATGACCACAAGGATGCCATTCCCTCCCAGCAGATGTTCCATCACAGACACTACTTGTTCCATGACAGACACCCCTCAGTCAACCATAGACACCTATCCTTCATTGTAATGTGTCATTCATCTGATCCAGGGAATCTGCAACACAGTGAAGGCAGTCACACATGTCAGACTGTGCCTCATCTACAACTCTAATCATTTGTCTGGAGCACCTTTCCAAACTTGCCTGCTCCTCCATGATGGCCGTAAGCATACATTGTGTGACATGGGAAGAGACACCTGCACCAAGTGGAGGAAGGAGAGCAGGTGCCCTCTGAGCATCCCTATCAACCTTCCTGTGTGGCACCTCCCCCACAATAATAGTATGCTCAGCCTCACTGAAAGGATTCTGCATCTCAATGACATTCTCATTTCTAAATGACAACAAAATGATAATACACAAGTATCACATAACTACAAATTAACTGTTGCCAGATGAAACAGTTAGGGTAGGCAGTCAGTAGCACTCACTGGAAAAAAAAAACAGAAAATATACTACAGATGTGAACTACTCTCAGCATAGAAAACAAGGAGTGTAGCAAGTGCAATATATCCTTGCATGTGCCCTAGCAGTAACTCAACTGGTGCTCTCCCCAAACAAACAGAACATTCTAGTTTGTGACATAACAGTAACTCCCCCCCCCCCACTAAAGAACAGACACATGAACCATTTTGCTAATAAAACACCTTTGAAATGCTAAACATGCATTCAATTACCTGTCCCTGAAACATGTGTACATATGTATCTCACAGATTCTATTTTCATGTATTGTCAATCACTTTATGGCTTAACAAACACGGCCATGCCATCAGTACACTTCTAAATAATTCATACAGATAGTGTAAAATGCTTTGCTCACATTATTCATTAATAAATTCCTCTATATGCATTATGTAGGTAACAAAATGACAGCATACCTGCTGGAGTTCAATACTTATGTACAGATAGCTTTGGAAATATTTTCTTTTCTGAACATGTAGCAAGTATCTTCAGCATCACTTTGGCTAGCTACACATTTACCTTTTTATAATGGAGTAGATTATTAATGGATTGCATCTGTCTAGGCTGAATTTCATGTTAATCAACCAATCTGGTGGAGCTATTCAACAAGTTATAAAGCAATCATTTAGACTCCATGCTGGTTTTTCCTGTGGATTTCAAAATTTGTAGAGTATAGACGCAAAAATTCTACACAGAATGTTTGGAGCTGCTGCTGCTGCTTATCTCCATTTGTATGTACTACAGACTGCAGGCAATGCTGCTGCTGCCAATAGGCCTAAGCCAAGACAGAGAAGAGTTTTCAGGCAACATTTAACTTATCACAACATACACAACATTTACATTGTACAGTGCTACACTGTTGACAGGGACACAGTACAGGAAAAAGATTGAAACTCGAACCTCAAATGAATACAAAACACACAAAAAATGAAGACACTCAAAAGTAAAGTGCAAACAAACTATACTGGTGTCTCCTGGTACCTTGGCTAAAAAGTCTTCAAGGGATAAGTTGTTACACCAACAGCACATTATTTATATTGAATCTCATGATGGTAACCAGTTATACACATTGCACAAACCCTTTTCATTTAAAGTGACTTCAAACCATTAAAAATGGTTGTAAACTATATGTTGCTACACCAACAGCACATTATTTATATTGAATCCCATCATGGTAACCAGTTACACACATTGCACAAACCCTTTACATTTAAATTGACTTTGAACCTTTAAAAAAGCTTGTAAACTCTATGTTGTTACACCAGCAGCACATTATTTATATTGAATCTCATGATGGGAAACCAGTTACACACATTGCACAAACCCTTTACATTTAAAGTGACTGCGAATCATTAAAAATGCTTGTAAACTCATTTCCCAGCCTTACATCCTTTATACACTGTGTTGACTATAATTTAAAGTCAATACATATTTATGTTTATATTTAACTACATGCTTCAAATTGGACAACCCCTGTGAAAACAAAATTAAAATCTATTTTACTTTATCAGCATCAATTTCACATATTGATATTCACCTCCAGGTTAAGACCTGAAGGACATAAAGTGTAATTAATGATGAACCTGGTTTCCAAGGCTAACAATTTTCTGTAGTGAGCTTTCTCATGTTGATGTGAAGGCAGAGCCAACATACTGAAGAATAAAGAAGAATCTGAGCCTGCATGATTTGAACAGAAATGATGTGCCACTGGACTATCTAATCTCCTATGTCTGATGTCCCCCATCTGCTCCAAAGTATGTTTTTTAACTTGTCTCTTAAGTTTGTCCAATATACCATTTCTTAAGTTAACAATCACAACCCAAGATATAAACAAAGCCACTCGATTGACAAGAAAACCTCTGTGTAGCCTTATAAATTCTCTCATTAATGCTACAACCATGTACATTTCTAACTTTTGAGCATACCTTACATGTACGACAAGGATGGCATCCCACCTGACCATCTATCTTGTCCAGCTTCCTACTCAATAACTGTTTCAAATTCATGCACCTTTTATATGAAAAAGTTATATGCTCCAAAAATACACCTGTGGTAGATTCATCTTGTATCATTATGGGCCAAAATTTCCTAACTAATCTTGCTAAATGATGTTAAAATGGTGACAATTTACTAACAGAATACATTTTCCTTGTACCTTCACCTGAGGATTGCTCTTCATGTCTCCTTCTTACCCCTTTATCACCTCTTTGTCAGATTCATAAAGCCCTATTCTCCATCCTAGCCAACAACTCAGGAAAATAACCTCTACAAGATAACCTTTTTCTTACTTTTAAAAATTCTTGCCTTGTCCTTCTCTTGTCCAGTGTATTACCAAAAATATGTTTACAGTCCCCATAAGGCAAAGAATTCAACAAGTGGGAGGATGCATACTTGAGGCTAATAAAAAGGTATTGGCTGCAGTTTCTTTATGAAAAGGTCTAAATTGCATCACCTTATCTTGACTCACATATAACTCTAAATCGAAGAACTGCATTACCTCTCTATTGGTCTTGTACATAAAAGAAATACCAAAATAATTTCTTTCCAGTTCAGCCATGTAAGTTTCAAATTGTTCCATTTCCCCTTGACACACAAAAATCAGGTTGTCTATATATCTCCTATAGACCATGACCTTATTATTGAAAAAACATTTATTATACATGAATTTCTGTTCAAATAAATTCAGGAAAATGATTGCGTACGAAGGAGCAAATGAGGCACCCATGGAGGTGCTTCCCTTTTGCAAAAACAGCTCCTCATTAAACTCAAAGAAATTGTGTGTCAGGCAGAACTCAAGCAGTTTGAGAATATAATTTGTTCTAGATCCTTCCCCCAACATTTTTGCTATGGCTTCCAAACCCACTCTGTGACTGAAACTGGTATATAAAGCTTTTACATCCACACAAGCCCAATAAAAATCAGCTCTCTATTGCATTCCCCCCTACCAACTGGCAAAAAATGTTGACTATTTCTAATATGTGAAGGTACTTTGAGACTGAACTTCTTAAGCTGTTCATCCAAAAAAATCCCTACATTTTGTAAATAACCCCCACCCCAGAGACTATTGGCCTCCCTGGAGGGTTCCTTAAATTTTTTTGAACCTTGGGGATCGTAAAAAAATGGCTTTTTTCGGATTTTTAATGAACACTTTTTTAATATCTTTGGCTTCAAAAAAACCAAGTCTTTACCCTCTTTCTAAGATTTTTAGTAAGCATGCATTAAACTCCACACTGGGATTCTGTTCCACTTTTATATAAACGTCCTCATCATTTAACAGTTTAAATGCCATTTTGTTCTACTGTTTTCTGGAGAAAATAACCCAATTCCCTTCTTTGCCTGAGTGAAAACCAGGTTCTCATCATTACTTCGCAGTGTTTGCAATGTACCCCATTCCTCTTTAGGTAAATTTTACACTTTTTCTTTTTTTACAAAATTCTTATATTCATGTTCACTTTCATTACATAAAGTCTTTTCAAACACATTAATAGCAACGGTATTCTTGGGAGGAACAAAATGACTTTCATAAGAAACAGGTGGAACCTGGAGGTGAATATTAATATGTGAAATTGACACTGATAAAGTAAATCAAATTTTAATTTTGTTTTCACAGGGGTTGTCTGATTTGAAGCATGTAGTTAAATATAAAACATACATACTGACTTTAAATTGTAGTCAATGTAGTATACTAAAAATGTGGCTGGGAAATTAGTTTACAAGCATTTTTAATGGTTTGCAGTCACTTTAAATAAACACAGTACAGGAACCCTGTGACCTCTGCCACCCTCACCTGAGAGCCACAGCCTTAACCTCCCCATGTATTGGCTGTGTACTGCTTGCATCACAGTCAGCCCTGAAATACCACTGTGGCAACTGCTGGATTTACAAGGTAAGTCCTGCTCATGTACTGTATTTCATAATAATATTATGACACATCCTTGTATGTCATCACTTGGTATAGTAAGCAACTGCTAGGTTAGAGATTCAAACAGAAATTAATGCCACATGTAACTGCAAAGAGGTCTTTAACTTGTATGTGTCCATTAGCAAGTAGTAGGCCTCAGGCCTCAAAGATTCACACATTGATACCTCCCCAAAGTAATGATGATCACTGTGTGCCCTCAGGTTAGCATGATACATTTGTAATGGGAAATCGTAACAGAGAGAAGTTCGAAAGTAATGAGACACATAGCAGTTTCCAGCTTCACCACCCTCACAAGATCAAGCCAGCAGGATGTAAAACAAAGAGAATAACAAGAGCAATATATCACTGCTTGTGCCATAACAGTAACTCAGCCTGTGTCCGCCCCTCCTCGAAAGAACATTATACCCTTGCATGTGGCATGACAGGAACACACCTTTGCTCCCCCCCACAACAGCAGTCTTTGCTTGTTTGTGTCATCCAACCTGCCATTAATTTGATAGCAACTGCATTTCATACTGTTCCCAGTTACTAACCTCACACATTTTAAGGTAAAAGATATAGAATGGCTTACGCACTGCATGTCTCTGAGTAACGGTCAGATAACTGATGAATGACCAAGAAACACAGGTAGGTAGGATGCAGCTGTATATTTGCAAGGAATAATAATAGCAGGTTGTGTGATCACTAAGTGCACTACATCCAAATATATCACATAGAATATGTTTACAAATAACAGGTCATGCCTTGAGATCAGTGTACATTAAGTTGTATTTGGTTTTGTGAGGAATTGTATCATGTTTTTGCTGCAACCTGTTTGTGGGGCAAAGATGGATAAGTCCCCTCCAGTTTTTTGATGATGCATTGCAGTGAGAGTTGGGATCCAGACCTATCCAGTCATATCTCATGTGTACTAACATTACAATAACTACAGAGACTGTATAGAAAATGGCAGCCTTAACAGCTGTTGCATACACCAACTACTTACCTGAATCTCTGGCTTCAGGAATTAATGCACTTAATGCAGTGATAAGTTCCTTTTTGGGGCAAATGGTATAGCTGTAGCTAATACATTAAAATATTTTGGTAACAGCTGAGCAGCATCGTGCACTATTGCTGTACACAACTAAATGAATATTGCGCAATAATGCTTTATAAGACATTACAGGGGATCACCCAATGTTGCTTCATAGAAATTTAATCAAGAGCACACGACATTAGTGATATAGGGAGCAAGCACATTGCAGTGTAAAAGGAAATCTTTGTTAAAGTGTGTCATTTACTTTTGAAAGTATTAAATCCATCTGCTAGCTAATTGACTCTGTGGCAGCAAGTGTTAATGCATTGCTGTTGGAGCAGATGGTACAGGGTTTGAATATGGATGGAAGTAGTAATTTTACAAGTGTGTATGATACTTTAATTATACATACTTATACTGCTGCCATTTACCATTGCTTAGCGTTGGTGCTCAGTGTGCACCATCATGCAATAATTCTTTAAAAAAAAGAAATGGGGAAGACAGGAAAGTGGTGAAATGGGGAGCAAGTAGGGGGAAGAACAAAGTGAAAGGAAGGCAGGAATGTGCAGGAAGGATGTAGGAAAGAACCACAGCTATCCATTTGTTCAAGAATAAAACATGAACATATAAACACAATTTTGTTGAATTTGGGCTGTCACCTCCAGAGAGAGGGGTGACCACAACACAATCTGCTGTATAGGGAATTGGACTAAATCATGTGTGTCATGAAAACACGTGTGCGAAATGGATAGTTATGTATGACATTTTTTTTTTGAGAGAGAGAGAGAGAGAGAGAGAGATGAATGTTGGGGAAGGGGTATAGGAATGTCTGGGTGAGGTAAGTTGTGCAGGTGAGGAAGCAATTCCATACAGACAAGACAAAGAAGACAGGTTGGGATATCCAGGTCCCATGAACGTCAAGGTGGTTGATAGTGAGAATCTAGTCCTCACCCAGTAGAATGTCATCACTGTCACCTTACTGCGCCACTGGCTGCAGTGCCCATTGTCTGTGCCTCCTACAAGTGGTCTGCATGAAAATAGAGAGCAGGCATTCTATCTGGCATAGGTGTGCATCCACAGTGGGAACCATCCCTGGCAGTTCCTGTCAGGTGATAACTCACCACCTCCACCACTGCTCAGGGAGAGTGTCACTGGCCTATCCACCTGGGCAGAACTACTTGAGGGGCCAGTAAGTGCAGGGGTGGCAGAGGGTCACTTGCAGGTTCTGCACCAGATGTGCTGGCCAGCAGTTCTGTAGTCGGTAGAGTGGGGGCAGGTGGATCCCGTGGGACAGACCTACCCTGCTGTGCTGTGGGGAAGAAAAAAATGAAAAAAAAATTAGAGAGAAAAGGGTTGGGGTGAGAGAGAAAAAAGGGAGAACAATAGGAAATTCATATGCGTCAAACAGAGCACTGATACAATTATTTGACTCTATTGTATTACCTTTAGTTTTAACACTACAAGCATTGATACAATTATTTGATTCTATTGTGTTATCATTACTTTTAACATTGCAAACTCTTAAAAAGTTTCTTCCTTTCTTTTAAGACTACCTAGTTCACAACAGAGGCACATTATAGTACATATTGCAGCCAACATTCCTTGTTGTGTGTGTGAATATATTGCACATATGTGTTTCCCAATTATTAGAGAATTAGTAGAATAGAATTATTAGAGAATGAACTATCGGTAAAGACTGACAACATATATAAAGAGATTGTCAACAAATTTAAAGGGGACATGTTTTGCAGTAGACTAGATAACCTTATTTGCCAGATTGATGCATATGGCGAAAGGCTACAACAAATTAAATTACGGAAACTCCAGAGAGACCATCATGATTTCCAAAATGGTCAGGTGTTTGTCTGGCCCAAGAATCAGTGGGGACAAGAAACACAGAGGGCTGAATCCACTTCCTCCCTTAATGACACCGATAGAGGAATCGCCATTGCTACATCAGACATTTCCCCTTTAATTGACGCTTCTGCGTTGGATAACACAGTACCGACAGTTTCCAGGAACCTAATACGTATGACACCAGAACTTTTAAATACTCCACCACCGAATCAAATGGCCATGAACCAACCACTCAACTTAGGAGCAAAACCCAAGACTCAACAAACCAATACTGAGTCTTTTTTACCGTTACCGGTACGCCTGCGGAGAAATTCAAGAGGAAGGTCGCTGAGCCGAGGAAGACGAAAGAGAAAACTATCAGAAGAGTCATACACCAAGAGAGGTCGACAGAGGGATTAAACAACTTAGTTTTTAATTTATCAGAACTGGTACTCACAGACATTGACTACCATATATTAAATAAAGGCCTA